>NW_017257470.1:132564-133363 GCF_001594055.1 Mycetomoellerius zeteki | reverse complement strand
ATGAAATAGAAATATGTCACTAGTACTATAAATGGCTGTCAAGTCATGTGATTGCAACAGCGAATCAGAATGCATAACACCGGTTGCGCCTCTCTGATAAATCTAGGACTCTAGTTGGAGCTTGCGACGTAAACAAACCTGATGTTTATACTGGCGTAACGAAAACGGGCGTAAAGCCTGTGATTGGTCTAGTTCCTTTACGCTGTACGCCGGTATGCTGGCTCTATGGGACTTCACCTTGACCAGAGAAAAACCTGAGAGAGGCCATGGAGGCTTTTTTCGCGTGATAGGCGAAAACCATCGTACGCTAGCGGCACCAACATCATTTTTATAAAATGATGTGAACTACGTATCACATTTTCAACACTGTCGGTAAAATCGTAGTGTCGATAAATGGATTTGGTGTTACTTCCTAGGGATGTGCGATCTCCATTAATTGAATCGATCTCTAAATCGATCTTGAATCGGATTGATTGAAATCGATCTACTAAAAAATCGGAGCTGAATAAGGGCCATTGTCACCAAGCTCAGTTAACTTAACTGGCCAGTTAGTCCATCGGAATTGACCAATCGCATTTGTCATTTTGTTTAAAGCAAACATTGGCCAGTTAAGTTAACTGAGCTTGGTGACAATGGCTACGTTTACACCGTGCATTTAGACCGCGGCCTATACAATAGATGTCCTTGTTTAGTTTCTTGGTTAAACAAAGACACCTACCATATAGGTCGCAGACTAAGTACACGGTGTAAACGTAACCAGTGGCCCTTAAGGAGCCTACAGACCAGAGCGGCGTAGCGG
>NW_017257470.1:115288-132481 GCF_001594055.1 Mycetomoellerius zeteki | reverse complement strand
ATGCTTCACTAATGATGTCACGCAAAAGCGTGGCTCTCATTGGGCTACCGCTCGTCGCTCACCGCTGCGCCGCTCTGGTCTGTAAGCTCCTTTAATTGATCTATTGGAGATCGATTCAATTAAAATTTTTTTTTAGTAACATCTCAGATATGACAATGGAATAGATATTGAATCGACGTCAATTTGATGATTTCAGCGTCGAATCAATATTGATTCCATTGTCATTTTTCACTGAAATTCGTATAAAATTTAACAAAAACAATAGGTGCATATTTGGTACGTTCGGGGAGACGCTAATAGCGCTATTTCTATCATTCTATCTTCGTTGTTTATTAAACGTAAAACAAGAATAAAATGACACAAATAGGGCTAATAGCGTCTCCCTGAACGCTTTAGTACTACAATTGCTCACTGAGCACTCAGTGAGCGCTTGTTTCTGTTTGGTCTATATTTTCAGTTCTAACGGAATATGCCAATAAGATGCAAGCGCTCACTGAGCGCTCAGTGAGCAGTTGTAGTACTGAATGCACCTATTGAATGCGACGCGAATAAATTTTAAGGTTGTGTTAACACATTGGCTGGGCCACGCTGGATCCGAATTAGATGATACTGTGTAACGAGGCGTGTGTAACTGTCGAATCTGTTTCGTAAGCCGGTTTGTTTGAATGTAAAAGGAGTAATAGACGTGTGAACTTTTGTAAAAAAAAGCAAAAGGAGATAATGATTAATGTAAAGGATGATGAAATCGCGATTGCGGAAAATGGCTCGCAGAAAACAGCCAAACAGCTGCAAAAGGAAATCAAGAAGTTAGCTAAGTTGGAGAAATTTAGACAAAAGCAAGAGAAGAAGGAGACCGAAAAGCTGATAAATGTGAAAGAAAAATCAGAGGTGAGTGTGAAACATGTGAAATGTCCTGGATGGAGTGTAGGGTTGCGTTCCGTTTCACGCATGATGCATCTTTTATCCTTGTTATTCACCTAATGCTAAACAAGGATAAATGATGCACATCATGCATGAAACGGAATGCAGCCTAGATAATTGTATGGAGACCGTTGGAGTAAGAGCTATAGTAAGAGAGCATGTTGGAACATATTGGAACTTGTAACGCAAACAAAGTTTTTATCATCCATATGGAGTTAATCATTTACTTTCAGTATTAAAACTTATGAGAGAATTTCATAATTCTAATTTAAGTTCTTATTTAATTTGACAAATACTTAATTATTTATGAATTAAACATTAACTGTCTATTAATCATTGAATCTATTAGATTTAAAGATATCATAAAAATATAAAAAAAAAGATAGATATTAATTGTACAGATCAGATTGTGTAGAACATAATATTAATTTCAAGAATAGAATATTTAATAGATAGATAATTTGAGTTAAGTATACTAAAAATCAATTTTATTGAAATTATAAAATTATAATACTTATTCTAAACTTATCTTTATCAATATCTTGTCGTTGCAAGGCTTTAGAATTGCTCAGTGTCATAGTGCACTAGGAAAAGGACCAACAACGATGTTCAATCTGTAAAAGTGCATTCAGGGAGACCTTATTAGCACAATTTGTGTCATTCTATGTTTTATGTCAAATGCAAGATAAAGTTAGAATGACACAAATAGTGCTGATAATGTCTCCCCAAATTAGGGACTTGGAAATTACATTAGGGATTAAAATTTCGACTGATTATAATTATAATCCGAGGATACTCAACTTTCAATTTCGGTGTCGGTTTCAGTTCTTTTAGTGATAACGGTAATCATTATGGATATATAATTACCGAAAACCGAAAAGGACCGAAAAGGACTGAAATCCAAACAAATCCGGTAACCGTTATGGTAAAAGAACTGGAACTAAAAGTTGGATTTAACCTTGGACCGTTATTCAGATCAAATTTTTTCGGTCTGCCCTAAATACACTCAAAGCTGACTCAAAGGTTACGTTTTGATTCACATATAATGCACATTATGTATCATTTTATCTTTGTGTTAACTGAATATTAAAGAAGGATAAAATAATACATCATGCATATCCTGCGTGAAATGGAAAAGTAATCAATGCCATCTATTGAAAAATAGAGCCATCTACTTGAATTAATTTAATGTTAAATTACCATATTCCAACATGCTTCTATTTCATCAAACTAATTTATCATAGCTCTCTTACAATTGTTAAACTTTATTGTACTTTAAGGCTTTTGATAAATGTTCAGTATAGCAACCCCCTCCCCTCCCCTTTAATTTTTCTGTAATTTTATTAATTAAAATAAAAATACAAAAAGGCTAAGAGTCAAGAGACTCAAAAGAGATGTTTCTTACTAATTGCTTGCGGGCGGGCGGGCGTACATGCGTTTTCTCATGAGTTAAACAATTATTAAACAAAAAAATAAAAATTTTTTGTCTTCACAATATTGAAGTATTCTTGAAACCGTACAAACTTTTGTTTAAAAAATTGTTTTCCATCTGGAGACACGGTAGTGTCTCGGCGCTAAGCCAAGCGCAGCGACACTCTTTTATACTTCCGACGATATTCGCCTCGAAATATTATTTATTAATTTAATATGTTTTAGAAGAATGATAAGAAAAAAGATACTGTAGCAATTTTGTATAACATCAATACACCACCTGGAGAAAAGAAAGATGTCATATGCCCGATACCGGATACATATAGCCCACAATATGTAGAAGCCACATGGTATGCTTGGTGGGAAAAGGAAGGTTTTTTTAAACCAGAATATGGCGTTAGTAAATGAGAAATCGAAAAATATAACAATTTAGATGTATAATATCATTGGATTAAACCATACTTATTTGTGCACATATTGAAATTTTATTTTAGAGAAAAGATATATTAGAAGAAAATCCAAAAGGAAGTTTTGTAATGATAATGCCACCACCTAATGTAACTGGTTTCTTACATCTCGGACACGCTCTGACTAATGCTGTAGAAGATGCTATTACTAGATGGTACAAATATTACATAAATTCAAGATATAATTTGACATTTTTAAAAAGATTAGAACGGCTGTTGTGTATACGTGCATGTAAGTGCGCGCATATGCGTACGTATGTTGTATTCTTAATTGGTTGATTGCAATTGATTTAGGAACCGTATGAAAGGACGTACGACACTCTGGAATCCAGGTTGCGATCATGCAGGTATCGCCACTCAAGTAGTTGTAGAGAAGAAGTTGTGGAAGGAAGAAAAGAAATCTCGTCATGATATTGGTAGAGAAGAATTTATTAAGAGAATTTGGCAGTGGAAGTATGAGTAAGTGTAAAATTGTAAAGATGTCAAACAACTTTTACAATTATACATATATAAAAAACTTTATATATTTCATATATAATATGAAATATATAAAAAATACACTCACCCGCAAGAAAGGTACACTGAGAATTTATAAAAAATTTTCTAAATTTAAAAAATAATTATAATTTTATAAATAAAGAAGGTAAAAATATGAATAAAAATGCAAATTGAAGCTTCAGTTATCCACTTTAAGAACATTGAATGGTACTTATACTAGTTATACTCGACTATTCTTTTTAAAATGGCAAATGACAAAGTGAAAAATACAAAATCGATAATCAAAAAGTACCGAGATACTATTAAAGACAGCTGATCTTACAGAAGTTCATGTGACTGTTAAAATTTAAGTGATTAATATCCATTTTCACCAACGTTGATTAACTTTAATTTCGGTTTCTAATTATAAAAATTAGAAAAAGATCAACAGTAAGTTGAACCTATATAGATTAAAGTTAATCTCCCTCCCCCCCTACAAAGGGGCGCACGACTCTCACTCCCCTCCCCTCTGTTTGGGAGCCGTGCGCCCCTTTGCAGGGGGGAGGAGGGTGAGAGTCGTGCGCTCCTTTGCAAGGGGGAGAGGAGGTGAAAGTCGCTTCGAGTTGAAAGTCAAAACCTATGTAGAATAGTATTTAATATTGCATGTATAGCAGAAACAATGCGTTATTTTTTAAACTTCTTTTGTTAATAACTTTTTAACGAACAACGAGCGACGGCTAAAATTTGTTCAAGGCCACTCGGGGTCATGACCGGGGGATTTACAATTTAAAAATACTTGCCGAACATGCATTAAGATTTTTATCTCTAAAACTTTGAATCGATCGCCGCTCAATTATAAATTAGTAAAAGCAATTTCTTGTGTTGATCCGTCAGTAGCTGCTAATAAAGGTGTTGCAAAAGCACGCCTGAATACTACATTGCAGATATTTGTGGAAAATAAAATTATTACAGGAACACAAACTGATCAGATTGCAAGTTCAAACAACCCAGCAAACAAGCTGACGTTTTTTATCGTCAAAATGACGATAAATAACGTCAGCTTGTTTGCTGGGAAATAATCGCAACGAAAATTGCTAAGGAATGGTTTGCAACTTCTGAGAGAAGTCCGACGCGTTTAGATCATTTTTGGATGGATTTGATTCAAACGTTTGATCTGAAAAAGTATATAAATTTAACTGATTTTATTCGTAAGGTACTGATCCTTTCGCATGGTAATGCTGCCGAACGAGGCTTTTCAGTCAATCGCGGATGTTTAACTGATAATCAGAAAGAAAAATCGTTAATAACTCAGCGAACTATTTGATGCGATGATTGCAAATGGAAAAGATGCAAGCAACTTTGAAATTACGAAATCTATGATACATTATGCTCGCAATGCGCATGCCCGATACAAAGAAGCGGCGAAAGAAAAGGAAGACCAAGAGAAAGAATTGCGTGATGTGGAAGAGTCAAAGGAATGAGATAAGATGTTTATTAAAAAATAAGAAAAAACTGATTTTAGATGAAGCTTTAAAAGCAAGTGCAGATATTGAAGATCAAATTGATAATTTAATGAAGCGCCAATAAATTGTAATTGTAGAGAAAAAATTGTAATTTTGCAACAATAAGATATTAATATGGCATTATGAATATGCATACTCATTTCTAAAACATTTATATAATAACAAATCAACAATTTAATGATATAAAATTTCAACCGGATATATTCCCGGATACTAATGATATCCAGTCTTTTATCCGATCGGATAGTAAAAAAGTGCCGGATAATACCGGATACCGGATACTTTTCGGATATCCGATATTACGCACCCCTAATAAAAAGTGATAAAAAGCAAGAAATAGAAAACAAGGAACGTTGTAGATTAAACTTAATTGTCATTCAAATAATCTTAAAGTGAATATTTAAAGCGTCATTTCATATATCTTTATTCACGTTTTTATCTTTGTTATCTAGTTATGATCATTTAAAATTTGATAAATCTTTCCACTTTTCAGTGTATTGCTTTTTTTTGCGAGTGAGTGTATTTAATCAGGATATCTATTTGAAATATTTCTTTTTAGAAAAGGCGATAGAATTTATTCACAGTTGAGAAAGATAGGTGGTTCCTTCGATTGGAGCCGTGCTTGTTTTACAATGGATACTAAATTATGTAAAGCCGTAACAGAAGCATTTGTGCGTTTGCACGATGAAGGTATTATTTATCGCAGCAATCGTTTAGTTAACTGGTCTTGTGCTTTAAAAAGTGCGATTTCAGATATTGAAGTGAGTACCATTTGTAGATAGATACTTCTTTAACACTAGAACTACCAAGACTTTTTACGTCTTACTCATTTTGACCTAATGCAAAGAATATGTTTGTGCGCTATAAAAATTATTTAATTAGAAAAAATCGATTTCAATGTACAGTGGTGGTCATGAAAATAGAGCCATTTTCATTAAAATAAATAAACTGTTTATTTTACCCATTTATTTTCACTTGCCAGTAGCCCCATTTATTATACAGTAACAACAGCTTATCACACTAAAAATTATAACAAACTGTTGCCGAAATAAAGTGTATGGTATATCGTTTCGACGTGATTTTAAATACATATCTAGTTCTACAACTACGCGCCAAAATCATTTTCAGTCTTTAAACGTATACTTATACTGAACAGATGTAGCAGTTTTACAAATTAAAGTAAATGTTGTTATGATACTTTTTAATATTTATACAATATTACAGTAACATTAAATAATGTTACTTTTAATAATCATATAATATTATCAAGAGTGGACGGTATAATCATCCATTAATATTTCGAGAATATTTAATATTATATAATTTTAGTAAAATATTCTTAAAACGTTACATTTAATATTCCAAGAA
The DNA here is from genome assembly GCF_001594055.1 of Mycetomoellerius zeteki. Lineage (NCBI taxonomy): Eukaryota > Metazoa > Arthropoda > Insecta > Hymenoptera > Formicidae > Mycetomoellerius > Mycetomoellerius zeteki. Next base: position 126,294 of record NW_017257470.1, on the reverse strand, counting down.
TATGCCTAAAATATTACTTAATATTAAATAATATTATGCGCCTATAGGGATGGCCCAAAATACTCATTATAAAGCCGATGAAATAATAAAAATTTTAACTTACGCAATGAAGGAAAATCGCAAAGAGAAATTACTTAAATATGATAAAGAAACTAGAGATTCCAAGCGAAAAACTATATGTCGAATTGATCGTAAAATTGTATATTTCTAAGATTGATCCATTCAAGTCACCAAATGAAATTGAAATTGAATTCAATCTTTCTATAAGTGCACATACAGTTCGACGAAGGCTCCAAGAATGTAATCTAAATGGTAGAACTGCCAGAAAAGTTCCATATTTGAAGTGCAGATATAAGGTGCAGATTACAATTTGTAAAAGATCAATAAAATGGAGTGATTCAGAAGGAGTCAAAAAATAGAGAAATATTTTTTGGTTTTTAGTAGATCTAGATAGGACATGAAATTTTCGATCATACGTTAATGACAGACGGTACGACGTCATGTAATACATATTACATATTTAAGAAAAGTCACGGAATGAAATTGCGCTAAATCAAGAACTGCACAAATGACAGGCGAAAACTTTGCGAATGAGTCAAAATGACTGCCTTGGTAGTTCTAGTGTTAACAAATATACATTTTACAAAGAATTGTGAATTAAATTTGAGAATCTTTAAAAACATGTTTGTTGAAAAAAGGTCGATAAAGTGGAATTAAATGGGCGGACTCTTTTTTCTATACCTGGCTATGAAAAGAAAGTAGAATTTGGGGTTTTGGTGTCTTTCGTTTATCAGCTGCTTGATTCAAAAGATAAAATAATTGTGGCGACCACCCGTATTGAAACCATGTTAGGAGATACCGCTGTTGCAGTGCATCCAAAGGACAGTAGATATATTCAATATATTGGAAAATATGTGCAGCATCCGTTTTGTGACAGACATATACCTGTTATAGCAGACGAGTTTGTCGACATGGAATTTGGCACAGGTATAGCTCAATTATAAATAAAATATTGAAAGTAAATCTATTGTAAAAGTAAAATTATGGTGAAAATAGGCTAAGTCAAGAATAACTCATTTATTTTGCAGGTGCTGTAAAGATTACGCCGGCTCATGATCCGAATGACTATGAAGTTGGAAAGAGGCACAATTTGCCATTCATCAATATTTTTGATGATGATGGAAATATCATTGGAGATTATGGAAAATTTACGGTATTATATATATATATTCTTATGTATAAATATATGATATAGAGAACTTTTTTGAGATTTTATGAATGCTGAAGGAAATATATACGCATTATATAATAGATTTCTTAATTACAGGGAATGAAAAGATTTGAAGCCAGAGTGGCTATCATTAAAGAGATGACAAAAAGAAATCTGTTAATCGATGTAAAGGATAATCCAATGGTAATACCTATATGTAGTCGATCAAAAGATGTCGTTGAACCTCTCCTAAAACCGCAATGGTAAACAAATTCAATGTGCACTATATTTGTTAAATTTTTTTAAAGAAATTTATCTAATTTATTTTCGTATTTAGGTATGTCAAGTGCGACGAAATGGCTGCACAAGCTAGGGAAGCGGTAAATACGGGTGCTCTGAAAATAATTCCAGAACAATTTAAGAAAACTTGGTATATCTGGATGGACGGTATTAGAGATTGGTGTATTTCGCGTCAGCTTTGGTGGGGCCATCGGATTCCTGCTTATGCAATTAAATTTATCAATTCTTGCGAGAACATGAAAAAGGTAATTTTCAGGAAATAATTTTCAGAAATTATGGTTTTTTTTGTACAAAATGATTTTTAAGCAGTTTCATACATAATGAGTCAAAGATGGTCTCATATAGATAGATGAATATTGGGTAAGTGCGCATTCCGAGGCTGATGCTAGAGAGAAAGCGGCTAAGAAATTCAATGTTAATGTAAACGACATTATTGTGGAGCAAGATCCCGATGTATTAGACACTTGGTTCTCTTCTGCTCTTTTTCCATTTTCCATTTTTGGTTGGCCAGATAAAGTATGTATGCCATAAAAAATACAATTTTTATGAGTAAATTGAGAAACAAAACTACTAAATTTATGAAATTAAAAATAAAAAACACAATTTCTAAAATCAAATGTATTTTTCAGACCCCTGAACTTAAGGAATTTTATCCGAGTACATTGTTAGAAACTGGCCATGATATACTCTTCTTTTGGGTTGCCAGGATGGTCTTTATGGGCCAAAAATTGTTAGGACAGTTGCCTTTTAAGTATGTTATAAATGCATTCAATGTTCATACTTTTATGCATAAAGAAATGAAATATGTATTTTGAAATATATATCATATAAAATATTTTTCTCTTATAGGGAAGTATATTTGCATGCGATGGTGAGAGATGCGCATGGAAGAAAAATGAGTAAATCCTTGGGAAATGTAATAGATCCTATGGATGTGATTAAAGGAATATCTTTAGAAGTGCATATATGAGCGATAATTTGATATTTTTTATTCACTCTTGGTCAAAAGTTTGTGATCATTATATATTTTTTCTTAAGATTTCAATTTCAAAATTTTTTGTCGTTTTTGGCATAGACTCCACCTCACAGACACGCATTAATGCGTATACTTTAATACTGGAAAAGGATTTTCGAATGTGTAAAAGAGGAAAAAAGTAATTGTTATACAAAAATTTTTTCTCTAATTCGCTTAATCACCTGCCGCATAGCAAGCATTACTGCGTTTTGTCTGACGGAGCTATATAAGTATAGCAATCCCTGGTAAAAAAAGTTGATAGAGAACGATTGAGGATGATAGGATTTTTATCCATTTATATCGTTTTCTATAAGTTTATATTATTTTCTCGACTCGCGGGCATTACGATTGATTGGAGATGAATCTTATCATATTTTATCAGGTTCTATAAGATTTGTACAAGATTTCTGTAAGATTTGATTCAAAATAGTGAATTCACGAACCAGAGTCCATATTCAAAACGATAGGATTTTTTTATTCTCTATCAATTTTTTTTTTTTACCAGGGATTGCATTATCTGTATTTATTTTTTCCGCGTGTGCATGCGGCCTACGGACAGGCGGAATAAAAAATTATCTCTTATTGGAGAGTATTGCTTCCGAGCGCACGATAAAACTTAATTTTTGAATGGTATCACAAATGTACTATCTTAAAATAATTCACAGCTCATTTTTAGGGGGAAAAAAAAAAAAGTTTATGATAATATAATTCATTTCTTTTTTTTTTTTTAATTAAACAATGGCTGCGTTTAGCAGAAAAAGCAGCTTTGCACACAACAGTTGTACGATTTTTTAATATGATTGGTTTACACGTTTAGATCCAGTGAGAAACTATGGGCAAAACCAATCACATCAAAGAATTTTACAACAGTTGCAAAGTTGTTTTCTCTACCGAATGCAGCCAATGCTATGTTAATTATAATTATGCTGAATATAATGTCTAATTTACTTTCAAATAAAAATTAGTAAAACATGAATGGACTTTTAAGTCACTTTTATTTCACTGGAATATTTTTAAATTTTATATGTGGTCTCAAACTTTTGGTCGGCAACATGTTTTGTAATATTTCTAAATAAAAAAATTTCTATTTTTAGGATCTTCAAAAACAATTGTTAGATTCGAACTTGGATCCAAAAGAACTGGAACAAGCTCGAGAGTGTCAAAAGCGTGATTATCCGCAAGGCATTCCCGAATGTGGAACGGATGCTCTGCGATTTGCGCTCTGTGCTTACACCACCCAAGGACGAGATATAAATCTTGATATACTCCGTGTACAAGGGTATAGATTTTTCTGCAATAAAATATGGAACGCTACAAAATTTGCACTTGTCTATCTTGGATTTCAATTTAAATACAACACAAATGATAGGGTAAATTTTAATATTTTCCCTGATGGAAAAAAATCACTGAAATTGTTGGATTCGACAATGAAATTGTTGAAATGAAAAATGAAAATGACTGAAATATTGTTGAAATTCTTTTAACATAAATAATACTTTTAATATTGAAATATTATGAATTTTAATGATAATTAATGAAAATTAATGAAGATTAATGAACAATAACGAAAACTAATGAAAAATATTTAATATTTATACTAATTTATTCAGAGATATTGAACATTGAATTATACTAAAATACCATGAATCCTAAAGATAATTATTGAAAATGCATGAAAAAAATGAAAAATAATGCAGGACATGTAATATTTCTACAATTTATTACACACTGAAATATGCCGATATTTGATGTCGATTGAATTTTTACTCCAATATTTGCAAACTTACTGTAACATAAATGCTAAGATTAAAATATTAATTACTTTTAAATTTCTTAAAGTTTATTAAATCGTTTATTTTCTTCTAATTTTAAGATTGCAATTTGGACTACTTTCATTATGATTCACTTATACGTAATACTGAATTTTTATGAATTTTGCTAAATAATATATCATTACATACAGTCCTCGTATTCAATGATTTTCACTGTAATCTTAATAATTCAGACCGAATTATAAATGAAATTTTAATGAAATAATACTGAAAGTGGGTCAATTGATAGAGATTTCAGTATAAAATTCAGTAAATTTCGATGATATTTCATCATTTTTCATTACAATTTCAATAATATTTCATCATTATTCATCATAATTCAGGAAAAAATTTCCATCAGGATTGTGAAAATCACCCGTGTTCTGCTTATAAAGTATCAAATATGTATGTAATTATGAATTATTTTATACTAGAAATTGAATAATGCTTGTACTGACGCAATGGGAAATGGCAAGTGGTACCAGTGGACTTTGAATGAATCGTGCGTGCAGAAGGCGTTAAATAATTACCTGGCTGATTATCCATATCTCGATGGTTATACACCTTCGCAACTTGACCTATTGGTTTATCAATCATTGAAAGAATTGAACATTGATTTCGCAAGGCATTTACACATTAAACGTTGGTACGATCATATCGCGACATTTACAGATGAAGAAAAAGCTGTATTTCGTACGGAACAAAATAAAATAATGCCGAAACTTGCGTACATTAATCAGAATCAAACCAGTAACGACGATACATTTGAGGTAAAATCATACGTATTTAATAGGGTTGCATCATTTCGTTAATAAAATTACCGGATACCGAATATCTGGACAAAATGTAACATCGGATATCCGAGAAGGCAATTTCTTCAAGTCGGATATCTGACATTTTTCGGATATTCGACCGGATTCCGGGAAAGCATCTTTAAAAAAAACCTATAGAGAAAAAATTGTAATTTTGCAATAATGTACAAGATATAGCATTATGAATATACATACTTATTTTTAGAACATTTGTATAATAAAAAATCAACAATTTAATGATATCAAATTTCAACTGGATATATTCCCGGATACTAATGATATCCGGTCGGATAATAAAAAAGTGCCGGATAATACCGGATACAGAATACTTTCTGGATATCCGATGCATCCCTAGTATTTAACATATAAATAACACCTTTGTTTAGAAAGAGGTTGCAAAAATTTTGATTTCTTTGTTCATAATGTGTTTCTTATTATAGCTAACTGGGAATGAGACAAATGTAGATTTATGGATGTTATCGCGTGTTAGTTACGCTGCTGAAACTTGCGACGAAGCAATTAAACAGTATGACTTTGCATTAGCTACTACTACCTGTTACAATTTATGGTTATACGATCTGTGTGATATTTATCTGGTAAATTTTTTAATATGATCCGTTATGATATAAAGAAAAAAGTTTTTAATAAAAATTTTTAATAATATAACAATTTGCGTGTCTAGGAATATCTTAAAACAATTTTCCAAAGTGAAGATAACGCGACTAAATTAGCAGCTCAAAAAGTATTATTTATAACACTGGACGTGGGGTTGCGTTTATTGAGCCCGTTTATGCCATTTATAACAGAAGAATTGTATCAACGTTTACCTCATAAAAAGTTAATATATCCAAGTATATGTGTAAGTCCGTATCCGGATGTTACCAAGGTGAATAATTATATATTTTATAACCGTGATAATAAAACACGCAATTAAAGTATCATAATACTGTAATATGTCTGATGTGTTTCAGTGTTGTTGGAGAAATCAAGAGATTGAAAAGGACGTTGATTTTGCGCAAAAAATAATTAAAAATATTCGATCTGCTCGCGCGACTTATAATTTACCTAATAAAACGAAAACCGAAGCGTATGTCACCTGTAGCGATCCAGCATTAAAGGAGAAAATTATTCGATATAAATTACTCATAGAAACTCTTGCATACTCTGTGCTCAATACGCAAAAACCACCGGTAGGCTGTGCTATTGTTACTGTAACTAATAAGATTCAAGTGCATCTATTACTACAGGTAATTATCGCATATAATATATGTATAGAGTGTAACTAAAATAAGGTACACCAAATATGAAAAAAATTATATAGTCATATATCCGTAAATTTACTGTTACTGAGATATAGCTCAAAGTGTGGGCAGCTCGGCCCTGAAGTTTATTATTTTAGTTATCTTATTTTAGTTATACCCTGTATATCTTAATTATTATTATATACGAGGGGCATCCCAAAAGTAAGATTTGGCGCTGCCATGATTCAAATTTGCTCAGCTAACAATGGCTGCAGTGAAGGCAACTCTGACTGCAAAAATGTTGCCAATATATTCAAAAGAAAAAACCTTACACTGCACAAGCTATTTGTACAACTGGTTTTTTTTATTTACGACAGGGAAACTTACTTTTGGGATGCCCCTCGTATAATCATATATTATATTTATTATATGAATATATTTCGCAGGGTTTAATTGATCCAGAAAAAGAGTTGGAAAAACTACAAAAGAAGAAAAGCCAATTGATTGAAATTATACAAAAATTGAAACAGGATTTAGAAGTACCCGATTATGATGTAAAGGTGCCTCTTGACATTCAAAAAAATAACAAGGAAAAATTAGTGAATAATGAAGGAGAACTGCAGCGAATTATCGATGCAATAATGGTTTTGGAAATAATGTAGAAAGTAAATCCATTGAGTTTTGTAAACTTTTTATTATTTAACAATAAATAATTTATTTGTAGTTCATAGAAAATTTAGTTAGAAATGTTTTTTTTTCGTTTAACACGTTTCATATTGTGGGTTACCAGTGACTCACATTTGATTTTCCGTTTGGATGTTTGGACATTTTAATTATAAAAAGAAACACGTAATTTTATATACAGGGTGTCCCAATAACTATTACTACCTGAAATATTTTCGAATATATAAGGCCGTAACAATAACAAATCAAACTAGCAAAGACTCCTTATAAAGCAAAAGAAATTGGAAAGAATAAGGGCAATAGGAGTCAGGCGCAGAAGACTTGAAAAGGTCAACTTAATTTTTTTAAATGGAATTATATAAATTCTTTTACATAATATGATTTCCCTAATTATTCTTCATATAAAAGTATTAAGATAATAGCATCGAAAAATCAATAGTTTACGAGATATTTTATACTTTATTCTGGCACATATTGACATAAAATGTTAAATAACTCGTAAATTAATAATTTTTTGATAATTGTACTTTAATACTTTTATGAACAGAATAATGAGATGAATCAATTGGGGTAAAAAAACTATTAGTTCCAAATTGGACCGGAAAAAGCGTTTTTACATTTCCCATTATAGTTCAACACAGGTGAGAGATACGTCAAAAGCAAAAATGAAGGGAATTAGATCTTTCCAACGGTACTTTCGGTTTTACGATCGGACTTTATTTACGCCTTATAGAGAGCAAAAACTACAAATAGATTCGATTTACCCCATTTTCCCCTATTGATTAGTGCTCTTTCTGCATTTTTTTATTTATATCACAAATTGTATTTCAAATTATATTCAGTAATAATAAAAAAAACTATTTTTAATAATAGTTGCAAATACATTGCGCTGCAACATTGCTACGACATTACAGTGCCATCTTTTCCCAGGTAGCATAGTTTGTCATATTTTGGGCCTTTACTGACCATTAATGATGTTTTAATGAAGTCAAATTGACGTTTGAATGTCACAAACGATTGACGTCATCGGTGAGCCGTCATTTTGACGTTATATCCTGGTTCTTTACTGATCATTATGCTACCCAACTGGCGACTTATGACGTCAATATGACGTCACGAAATGACGTCGAATAAAACCTATGGTCACTTTTGATCACTTGACGTCATTTGTACAAATATGACTTGAATTTGACGTCAAAATGACGAACTTTTGCTACCTGGGTTGCTAAAGGCGGACATTTTTATGATGCTGTGACATTGCAACAATGTTGCAAATACATTCCGCAATCATTTACGTATAGATTAGAATACATAATATACAAATCTGATCGTATAGAAATAAAGAAAACTAAAGCATAACGTCACATATGCATATACTTAATTTCGTATGACATTTTTTATTGTTTTTGCAATTTTTCCAGACTTTCCGGCCTTATAAATGTTTTTCTCTTTCATATATATTAAAAAACGTGCAATTAATTTTTTAAGTTTCAGCTTAGGGCCATTTTCATATACTCTTTTATAAAAATTTATATATGCTGCAGCACAATGATTCTAATAATTTTTTCTGTACATATAATTTATGTATGTTTAGGACTAGGATATAAATATTTTGTAATGGTTTGTTACATTAGCGCTTTATAAAGATACCGTATAAAATTTTTATGTAAAAAGAAACTGAGCTATAAATAAAGTATACCTTAATGCTATCTTGTAATTATTTTTTATTTTTATCTTTACAGTCATTCTGACTCTCTTCTTTACAGTGCATTGTGACTGTTCGATTAAAATCATTATGTAATTTAAAATCTATTGGTTTATCATATCCCATTATACGAATATAATGACTGGAATCGTAGAAAAATTTTTGTTCTAAAAATAAAGGGATGTTCTTTATAATGCAATTTGTAAACATTCCATTTACATCAGGTACTACTACATCCTCTGGTGTAAATGTGATCTGAAATAAAATTCATTATTACATGAGACATAGAAACATATTATAGAAATGTATTATATGAAATTTGTGAATACCTTTTTTGTCCGAGCAAACAAACTATAAGTATTTGCAATGTATATATCTTCTTTCGCATTATAATACAAATGTGTTATATATTTTTTCGTTATCATATGTATTAATAAAGGAGTAGTTATAGCAAAAAATCCAATACATGCAAATAATCCTAAAACAGCTCCTATATTATCATTTTCTACAGCTTTCAAGTAAAGAAACGGCTGAATCATTAAGCCACCGGAAGAGGTTAATAATGAAAAAAACTTAAGAAATTTAATTTGTTTAGTTAAAGGTCCATAATAAATCTCTTCAGTTCTTTCAATAGTTTTCTGATAATCTTGAGAGAAGGAATTTATATTATGAAAGAACTTCATATTATATGCTGCAGAACATCTCTACAAAATTTAAATTTCTTTAATGTTATGAAAACATTTTAATCATTGTAAATAATTTGGTAAATGTTAAGACGACCCCTTTCATCTCAAATTTGGATAAAAATACACTGAATCGATGTTTTCACGTAAAAATAAAAATTTGATAAGAAAAGTGTCGCTCTGCTCTGCAAACCGAAATATTAATCCTTAAAGTCGCCGACTATTCAGGTCAGGAAATTTGTCAGTAGTTCACTGCTTTAAAAACATAAAATTACTACTTTAAAAACACAAAATTCTCTACTTTAAAAACAAATCTTCTGCTAAAGCAGTAAATTTGTGGTTTTTTTTAAAGCAGTTATTCATTGCTTTAAGAACACAAATTCTCCACATTAAAAACAAATTTTCTGCTAAAAACAGTGAATTTGTATTTTTAAAGCAAGGAACCACTGCTATGACAGATTCCTAACCTGAATCTTTATTTTTACGCGAGAATGCATCGATTCAGTATATTTTTATCAAAATTTGAGGTGAACAGGGTCTTCTTAACACTTATCAATAATTTATTTCAATAATAATCTGCGCGCTTAAATATAAAAATTTATTCTAACCTCAAAATTGTAATCATGTATGATACAAGACAAAATGCGGCATTTCAAATTATTAAAATCCTTAATAACAAGTCCCTTTTGACTATATGCACAAGCTCGTAATATAAATGTCATATTTAATAATATTTGTAAATAATAATTTATAACTTTTATGACACTTCAATAAATTCGTACCACCACCAACGAGATACTATCAGGTACTATTAAAGACGGTCGACGCTTATGGAAGTTGCGTGCCTGTTAAAATTTAAATAATTAGAGTAAAAAAACTAATAATACGGTGCTAATTTCATGATTTATTAGTTTCGTAGACATGTACATATGTTTACAACTTAATAATACTCGATTTTTATTAAAAACTATGATTTTAATGTTACCATCCGAGTTTGATTATCAATAGAAATGATAACTGCAGAGAAAATATTGTTATTTTTCAGCAATATATAAGATATTATAGCATTAAAAGTATTCACATTTATTTGTACAGCATTTATATAATAAAAAATTTATATGTATATAATATATTATTGAAATATTAATGTTATTTTTTATTAATTGTCGGTAACATTATCGTTCTTCAATTATCCCCGAGCCCCCCACCCCCGGCACCCCCCGGGCTTCATTGACAGTCATAAAATTTGCTCAGGACCGATGGTCTTTTAATAGCATATTTGTTCGCATCGCATGATCCAACATGTCCCAAAATGTTCCTATCATAGCTCTTAGAGCGCATTTACAACTTGAAAGCAGCACCCAATCAAAACTCGCACTGGTAAGCTGCGTCCCTATGGAGAAAAAAACAACGGAACGGAATATTGGGTGCATTCAGAAGAGTAGAGCGCTCAGTGAGCTCTTGTATTTGATTGACATATTCCGTTAGAACTAAAAATATAGACCAAACAGGTACAAGAGCTCACTGAGCGCTCAATGGCTGCGT
>NW_017257470.1:94531-115198 GCF_001594055.1 Mycetomoellerius zeteki | reverse complement strand
TATTGAAGAATTTTACAACAGTTGCAAAGCTGCTTTCTCTGCTGAACGTAGCCATTGAGCGGTCGTGTTTCTGGACGCATCCATTGAAGAAAAAGAGATAGGATGAAGATAACCTAAAGCTGGTTCTACATTAGTCGCATCGCAGCGTCGCAAGCGGTGCGGTTCAATCAACATCAAGCTAGCTCGACTCTGATTGGATCATAACGCTTGCGACACGCTGCGACATTGCGATGCGACTAATGTAGAACCAGCTTAACGCGCTCCAATACGTTTGCGTCACCGGTCGTGACGTTTCGTTTGTTCAACAAGCACCGACAGATTGATTGTCCGTCTTTATCTATCTAACGGACCGAAAATCGTGAATATAGCGAAGAATACAATCAAAAAATCGTGGACATTACCTACGGGATCGTGGACATTGGCTACGTAGTTCGATGTCCACGTTTTGTGGACATAGAGGCGCTTCAAAATAAGATTGCAGCTAAATCCCGGGCATGGCCGCTCTCAGGCTTCTCTCTGGTTTCGCGCAGTTTTACGAGAAGCGTAGGTTTGGTATTTTGTGTCGTCGACAGCATACAGTCATCGGTGGGGCGGGGGGAGGGGGGAGGGAATAGTGATCAAATATTGTGTCATTGATTGAGTCAGGAAGACGAGAAATAGTAATACTGCCGTATTTTCATACTGTAACGTAGTGGACACACAAGAATAGCGACAATCCATTAATCACACATCGAAGCAATCCAACATTTTGTATCTACGCGTGTAATTAATTACTGCCAATTAAAACAATTGATTAGCTGTAGAACTTTGAAACATCATGATTTGAAGAAATAAAACGATTGCGCGAGTTATTCATTGACAAGATTAACAATTATAATATTGTTGATTAACATAAAGTGATTTCATTCTTGAGAGTGGACTGTTACTAAAAATCTGACAGAATTTCTGAAGAGATGTATTTATAGAAATTTTCATTAACTGGAGTTAGTGATATTGCGCCGTTAAGTGAATCGATTAATACGTGAAACAGTGCTTTAACCTTTCACTGTCACGCCATTATACCATGTTGAAAATAGCTAATATTTGCTATATTGCCATCATTTGAACTACTATTCCATAAAAAAAATTCTCAAGAAGAGTTCGACATGGAAATCTTTTGAACTCATTTGCAGAAATAGGCATTACAGACACTGCTTCATTTACAGAGAGTGTAACAGCCGCTCCCAATAACCCTTGTTCTCTTCTTCTGGTTTCCCCTTGATCGGTTCTGCTGAAATAGAGGCATAGACGGCAACAGCAGCGCCGTCGAATGAGCAGCAAACACAGCACCAATTTTACCAACATCAAACGCAATACCAACAGCAGCACGCAGCCGGAAATTTCGCAACCGCTGCATCGCACGTTGTTGAGAACAGTGGAGCTCCCTGTGAGATGCGGAGGACACCACCGCAAAATAAAGGTAAATTTTTTTTCCTTTCTGTTCGAATACTTGAAAGATAAAATTATGCAATTTCCTATGCAGCACGAAGGGTGTATTCCATTTAACGTTTGCAACGCTCGCGAGCATCATTTTATCGTTATTTAATATTTGAAAACGATAAGGATGAAATGATGATCGTGAGCGTTGCGAACATTAAGTGGAACGCGGCCAAAGTCGACTGTTAGTTGACTGTCAGTCGGCAGAAGTCTAACTCCGGATCTACAATAGGGTTTTAAGCCTTAAGCCATAAGAAATGGGCGAATCACAGTCGATTATTCCCCTCGGATTTCACTGTAATTGGTCAATTTCTTACAGCTTAAGTCTTAAAACACTTATTGTAGATCCGGACAAAGTCGATTTTGAAGTCAGACTGAATGTCGACTTTGGCTGCGTTCCACTTAATGCTCGCAACGCTTGTGAGCATTGTTTATTTTTGTTTAATTAATATTTGATAAACAACAAGGATGAAAAATGATTCTAGTGTTGTGAGCGTTAAATGGAACGCAGCCTTTTAATAGACTAATGCCTAAATTCTAAGCAGAATCATAAGACTTGTAATATATTCCTGTAAGACTTGTAAGAATTTTTAAGTGTTTATACAATCTTTTTGCAGACAGTTTCTTACTAGCCATAAAATTTACAAGAAATCGTAGATATTTACGAATAATCGTGGAGCTTTCAACTGGTCTTTACATATAAATGAATTCCAAGTTTTTAATGATAAAACAAATTTAATAAAACAAATATATTTTTTTAAACTAATCAAAATCATGGTATGTTTTTCTTAAAGTACGTTCGATTACTTTTGAAATCCCGCTGGAAAATTCTCTTTAACAATTTTCTCCTCGAAAAACTACGAATTTTTAAAGAAAACTCGTTTTTCTCGCGAATTTTAATGTTTTCCTTACTTTTCTTGAATATTTCGAATATTTTCAATTTCTCGATTTTTGTATCCGTTCAGTCTTCTTTCTGAACCTTTGGGGCATATCGATTAAAAAAAATTGTTCGAATTCTGTGCATATTACACGTAAGGATATATGCGATTGAAAACGTTGGGTGGGGTAACTCACATCCATGTGCTCCAAAATCTCGAATCAAATATAACGCGCTAGTTGAGGATTAATATTGCGTTTTCGTGATTAACATTTTGTTCTTTCTTCAGTTGACAGATCCGGAACTGGGCAGTCTGGAAGCTCGCCAAGGGTGACGCTCCGACTCAACCAGGTACGTGGAGCGAGGGATGAGAAGAAAGGAGGTGGTAATTTAAATTTCCGCCAGAGCAACGTAAGCATACAGGTACATACACATATCAAAGTAGTAAAATTTGATTTTGTGATCACAATGTAATATTGATTGTGAAAAAAATCAATTTGAAGGGAAATAATTTAAAAGACGTGATGATTAACCCTCACTTCAATAACCAAACGTTACACGTAATCTCAATAATCAGGGTACCCGGGTAGCTATTGTGGAATTTCCTCGTTGTATATCCTTAGATCCGTTCTCGATCCTTTGATTTAGATTCCCGCATCTTTGAATAATGTTTAGACCTCTTATCGTGCTCGGAAGTAAATTTGAATGTGCGTAGCTCAGTCTCATAACATCTGTTATGATTTGAGAACGTCCCTGCGTTACAAGAGTTGGTGCGCTCGAGCGCAACGAGTGCAACATATTAGCGATATAGCTCATTTCTGTGTTGTGTTCGCATCATATATTTGTAGCAACAAATATAATTGAAATGGTGTTATCAACAAAACAGTTCAAGAGGTAAGAATACGTAATATGTATAAAAAATTGTTAGTTGTATCGGGAATTGTTAGTTGTGTTGCTTCCACTTTTGCAGCTGCAGTAAGGGACCCAACAGGTAGAAAAAAAGTTATTAGTGTTTGCTATACACACAGGATGGCCCAACGAAAACGAAACAGACTGTATAACTCCTACAAAAATAATTTTTCGAAAAAACCGCAAAAACATGTCGATTTCTATTGAGAGGGGGACATCTTTTGACATATAATTCTTACCCTCAACTTCAACCTCCTAAGCGGGAGTGTCAATTCCTAAAAAATTTCAAATGGGAAGGGAGGTCAAATGATACATCATTAGAAAGGTCTTTTAATTCCCTACATTCTTACGTTTGATTTTTTAAATTCGATTAATTCGTTCAGAAGATACAGAGTTCAATCTAAAACAAACAAATCTTCATATCTTCGAACTTTTTCTTTATTATCTATCGAATCAGTTCATATACCAATTTATCAGGTAATTCCAATTGCTGCTTCGTATTCTTCCTCTTGTCAACGCGTTTCTGGACAGCTTCGTATAATTGTGTAGTTGTAGAACACTATAATTATAATATAATACAATAAAATATTGGAATGCCAAATTAATTGATATCCAGTACTTTTTATAAGTTACGTAGTATATTCAAACATATTCAGATTGATCATATCATGCACTCGATATTATAAATAAAATTTGCAGTCGATAATTAAAACGTATAAACGATCAAATTAAAACGTCAGAAAGACGTCTGAAAGATGACTTTTGGAAAAGTCTTCAAGACGTCCACTTTCGATAAAAACTTTATTATTAAATATTGAATACAGGGTCAAGGTTCAATGGAGACTTCATCGAAGATGCCCATCAACGTCTCGTCGGCAAACTCTAATACCGTTTTGGGTACCGGTAATATGTCGTCATCTACTGACAGTGGTGATGTATACGAGTTCAAAAGCTCGAAAGAGCCGACCCCGGTGAGAGGTGCGAGTTCGTCTCCAAATCCTAATCTGGACAAAGACAAGGATGGTAGCGGCAAACCCTCGAATGTTCAAGGTAGCCAGAGTAGTGGAAATAACTCATCCACCACTGGTAACTCATCGACATCTGTCAGTGAAGCAACGATGGTATCTTTGACTTCTACTGACGAAGCGTCCGCTGTTTCTACGTCTTCACCATCAGCGAAACGTATCTTCGAGACCGACAATTCGGAGGAGCAAGACGAGGAAAATCGACGAAAAAAGCGCAAGGATTCCGAGACCGCAAAGGAGAACACAAAAAATAATCCGACGGGAAGACAGAGTACTGGTAGAAATTCTACCAGTAGTGAAAAGGTAAGAATTTGTGTGCACCCATTTTCGCGCTGACTCTCATTAGCCTTAATTTTACTATTATTTTTTTTATTTTAAAGATTGAGAGTCCGATTCAAATTACTCTTAACTTTTTAATTACACTGGCTGAAAGATGCGTCAAACACCGGCTCCTTTTTCTTTCTTTAAGTTTATTTTTGTAACTTTTGGTATCATTGTGTTAGAATTCATGAAGTTTTGGATTAAACACCATAGGTTTATTATTAAGAATAAGATTCGGATAAAATTCACAAAAACATGTATGAAGAATAATTGTGTTCCGCAACATTTAGTCTATTTGTTAAATTATAAGCTCAATCTGTTTCATTTCAGATCTTCACAAATTTAAGCATTTCAAAAATCAGTTTATTTTAAGGATTCTTAAAATTGAGCTTAATGATGCACACAGGTCTGTCAGTCATTCTCAAAATGAAATTTTACGAATTAGAAGAAACATTATGAACCACGTCCCAATTAACATTTGCAATGCATTATTCGGGAGACAAGAAGTCACCTTTCGAAACCAATTGAAAAGGGAAACTAAGTTAGCGAAAAAACTTAAGTGACTTTTTCAAAAGGATAAGAAAAAAAATGCAATAACATAAACCCCATTCATTATTTTGTGAATGTGGATAAGCAAAAAACTAATATTAACAACAATGAGGTTGCAACAAACAAACCAAAATTCTCATTACAATGCAATACGACTGATCCATCTAAAAATCAGATTGAAGTGAAAATTGAAGCCAAGGAATTCGTTGATAAATCTGTTGTCTCTTCCTTGTTTAGTACTAAGGAGGGATGGTTTGTCAATTTAACCGGTGTTGTAATTCCGAAAAAGGTACAATTTCTACTTTAACTAAGGGATAATTTCTTATTACCTTTTTCATATCCAGTAAAAACATTAATAGATTTTATCAAAAACATAGAAAACAATTTTAGATTTTTGAAATCTGTTAGTATCTTGAGTTTTAGAAATTTAACCACCCTGATCCTGTGAGAAATTTTTTATCCTCTATGTTGAACAACGGAATTACTAAAAGAATTTCACTTCTTACGAAATATACATCTCAATTCATAAAAAGCAATCCAAATATTATATTTACAAAAGCAGACAAGGGGAACATGATGGTAACTTTAAATAAAAACGAGTATATTGAAAAAAATTACACAAATGCTTAGTGATCAGGATACATATATCAAACTAATTAAAAATCTTCTAAATAATTTAATTAAAAATGTTTGGGAGTTGCTTACAAGATAGTTGAAGAAAAATTATATCTCGGATCAAACTTATAAAAAAATTTTGAATAGTGATTGTAATTTATCTAGAGCTTACGCTTTCCCTAAAGTTCACAAAGAGGGAATGCTATATAGGATTATTATTTCATCTGTAGATAGTCCGTTATATTTATTGGTAGCGTTTTTGCGCGATATTATATCAAAAAATGTCGACAGATCCTTCAGCAAAGTGGATAATAGTTTTCAGCTAGTTGACAAATTGATGGATATGTATATAGGAAATGAATTTTCTTTGATATCCTTGGACGTGGTTTCATTGTTTATCAATATACCAATTGATTTAGCGATAAAAAGTGTGGTTAAAAGATGGGATAATTTTAAGAAGGTGACTTGTATTCCGGAAGAAGAATTTTTAAATGTGTGTGCGTGTGTGTGCGTGCGTGTGCGTGTGTGTGCGTGCGCGTGCGTGCGTGTGCGTGTGCGTATGTGTGTGTGTAGTATCTTTAGTTTTAAACTCGACATTTTTTAGCTTTAAGAATGAATATTATAGACAGAATTTTGTCACTCCGATGGGGTCGCCTCTTTCTCCGGTGATTGCAGACTTTGTATTGCGAGGAGGCGGAGGCGTTGAAGATTATCGATGTGTCTATGCCGTTTTACATTAGATACGTTGACGACATTGTGATGGCTGTTCCTGTTAATTTAATTCAATCTATTTTGACAACTTTCAACTCTTTTCACAAAGGTTGCAGTTTACACTAGAGAATGGGGGATGGAGGGGGATAGTATTAATTTCTTGGATATGGCGATTATCAAGAATAATAATTATTTAGAATTTGACTGTATTTATATTGTTATATTGACTGTATTTATATTGTTATTTAGAATTTGATTATAAATTAACTTTTTCGGGGCGAGAGATACCTAAATTTTTTATCTTCACATCCTATCTCTCAGAAAAAAGGCATAGTGATGGGAATGACTGATAGGGCTATGATGCTTTCGGAACTAAAATTCCAGCAAAAGAATATTGAGCTTATAATCAATACTTTATTAAGGAATGATTATCCAGTGGAGTTTTTGTTTGAAACTATTTCTAAACGTTTAAAATTTTTATTTGCTAAGCGCATTCTTTGGGAAAAAGAATCTGACACTAATAATAATAACAATAACATCAATAATAATTCTGATAATTTGGAAAAAACTCTATGGTTTGTAATTCTTTACACTTCGAGTACATCAGAGAAATTTTAATCTATTTGTAAGAATGAAAAACTTAGGCTATGCTTCTTTAGCAACAACAAGCTCAACAGGTTTATCAAGGTTCAGAAGGATGTTCTTCCAAAAAATTGTAATAAGAATATATATATATAATATATAAGGTTGCATGTAAAGACTGACGCATCTTATGTCGGACAAACGTGTAGAAAATTAAGCTCTAGGATTGCAGAACGTCGCAATCATATCGGAACACTAAAAGCAAATTAGTAATCACAGATCACAGAACTGAGTTTAATCATGATTTTGACTGGGACAATATCCAAATTCTGGATCATAAGAGAAGCTTAAATAAATGCTTAATTTCTGAGAAAGCGCATATACATATACAGAAGAATGGTTTGAATTTACGTTCAGATACAGATGGACTGCATCATGCCTGTGCTACGATGTTATCAAAATTGACTAATTAGTTTACCTTATATTTTGTCTTTACATTTTACTTATATTAATGTTCGGCTTTTAGAAATTTTATTTCATGTCTTAAGTTTAAGCTTAATCTTTCATACACAATGCTTATATATTTTCTGGTATATTATTCATGACATAAGAATTATGTTTTCATCATGTTTTTACCTCTGTAAAATTGAAATGGTCGTTAGAATAATTCGAAACTCCGAACCGTTTATTGAAAATTAACTAATTGCTCGCAATATGATTAATTTATTAATTTGTGAAATTATATTTGTCAAAGCTTCATGACATGGTTGGCGTCTGTTTCGAGGTGAGTCACTCACTATCCTGGATGATTGTTCCTTTATTATATGTTTTTACAATTTTTACAATTTTACATAGAATCCGTTACAGTTGGGAACCTGGGAGTGACTCATCCTGGACAGATCGTCGAACTAATATTGTGTGTGAATATTTGTAACTTTGCTGAGGAAGATTTCAAAGAGAGTTGAAACGTTCAAGAATTCGTAATAAAGTTGACATCATTTATTATTATGAATTACTGTATATGAATTAATATTTGTGCGCACCCATTTTCGCGTTGACTCTCATTAGCCTTAATCTTAGTGTTATTTTTTTTATTTTGTAAGAGTAGTTAATATTATTTAATCACGTAACATCTTTCTGCGGTTATGCATATTACGATATTTAATTTCTTGTAGTGTATAAAATCTAGTAAGCAAGGATCTGGAATGGCATCTGGTAAAGGAAATCAAAATACGAATTCCAATGCGGACAGAAAGAGTCCCAATGCCTCTTCAATGGCCACTAGCCCGAAACCTTCGAATACTTCTAGTTCGACGAGTGCGAAAAACGGTACTCCGGCGCCACCCGAATCTGATGATGAGGAAGACCGATTGAAATGTTTGGATTCTAATTCTGCTCCTAAAGTACCACCTTTAAAGATAGTTATTCCGCAGAGTACGGCATCGGAACAGGAACAAGGCAATAGGAACGGTAAAAATGTTGCAAGTCGAAGTCATCAGTTGCCCTATGTAGTCGCTAGTTCAAATAGCGATTCGACCGAGAAAGATCCAAGCCAATCAACTAGTGGTACAACTAGTCCTACAGAAGGTAATATTAATATAAAAGGAGAAGACAAGAAAGACTTTAGTGTGACTCTGCATGGAGAAGAAAGATCAACGCATCATCAACGTGTATTGAGAAGTTCACACAGGTTAGCAAAAGACTCTACTCTATATATATATATATATAGATCTATTTTTTTTCTATTCAATTCCAGAATACATTTTATTTATTCATGATTTACGGAATAATATATGTTTTACAAAAAAGTTACTTATTACAACTTCTTTTATAGCTTATTAATTTTTATATCAGTTTAATGTGCTGCATTGTACATAAATATGAATATATTTATGTTTTTTTCCCGAATATTTAGCAATTAATAATCTGGAATATATTCCAATAATTTGAAACTTGTAAATTTTACTAACATCTGAAAAATAACTTTGCAAAGTTGTGTTTTTATATAATTTTTTTTATCGCAAAATATTGAATTTATAACATTTTTCAATCATAAAACTTTATGTTAAAAAGATTTTACATTCGGGTTCGATTCCCGGCTGAGGTAATATTTTATAGAAGATTGGGGATTCGAATGCCGGCTGAGACAATATTTGTTGTAATAAATTATTCGTAGATTAAAATTCTCATTGATATCTGATTATTATATATCTTATTCTTATAAAAGTATGATGCTTGTCAGTATAAAAAATTATAAAATTGCTTGTGAATTTAATATATCGTCAAGCCCCCTAACTATTCACTAACTGGTACACATTTTCCTATTAATTTTAACATAACAAATTACTGTTATTAAATAAAAATGATATTATAATGGTTCAATAATAATAAATAAACATAAAATAACAATAAGGACTACTAGCCAAAATATGATATGTTTAAATATTGAACAAACGTTTCGATCTTTTTGTCAGGCCATCCTCAGTGTTTACAATGTTTAAAGTGGAAAGCAAAAATTAATTTTCAGTAACAATTCCAATTTTAAATTCATAGTTACGCTAATATAAATTTGTAGTTTGAAGATAATTGTGATTCTTTCATGTATTGCCGCAAAAATTATAATTCCTCTCTCTTGTGGTTTCATTCGTTAACCTTCACATATATGTCTAGCAGTCGCAAATTCAGTGTTAATAAAATCGGTTGAAAATATGAAATCAGTCGATAAAGTATAAGAACAAACATACTTAAGGCATAGCAAGGATATAAGTCCTTAGATTTTTCTCTTGTTTTGTAATACTTGTTTAATTTAAATCAAATTTAGGGAAAACTACCTATCTGTTAGACTATTTTTAAATTTCCATCCGAGTGTCCCAAGTATCATTTTTTATCTTTGTTGTTCTCATCGAATATTAAACAAGAATTTTGTAAACAAGAAACTTGTGTTATTCATAAATAGGACACATTATATATTCTTATAATTATATTGTTATAGGACTGGAAATGGTAATAACGGTTCGACGGTTCCAAAAGAAGCTGTTTCTTCGTCTGGTAATGGAAGTTATTCCACCTCATCACCATTACCAGCTAATACTATTATAGATCGTTCGAATAATTCTTCACCGCAACAAAGGCATCACTCGCCTACGCCAGAAATAGTTGGATCCGATGTAAGTAAAACTAATTCGTCAGAATCCACAAATACGGGAACTGTCTCGAAGTGTAACATAGCCGTGGAGAAATCGGACAAAAATATAGAAGCTGCTGGGAAAAATCAAAAGGATAGCGGTATGGAAAATTTGGAAAATGTCTCGGTAACCACTTCTTCAGCGATTTCTAACGTTGGTATATCAGCACCACCTGTCGAACTTCATCCTAGAAAGAGAAAAATGAAACCTAGTAAAGAAGCACAACAGGCTGCAGCTACGGTTTCTGCTAATGAAGCGGCTGAGGCTACTAGTACGGGACCAGAAATTCATCCTCATGATCAACCAATTACTAATTGTTACCAGCTATTTCTGAACATTAGAAAACAGGCAAAGTATTTTTTAAGTTTTTAATAATGCATGGATCTTTATAAAGTCACATACATGTTCGAATTTATAATAGCCATATGTCTATACAGCGTGTCTGACCATTTTAATTGACTACCTTAAATATCTCTTGAATAGTGTATTTTAGGGAAAAACGCTTTAGATAAAAGTTTTGTAATTTCAAGGGAGACATAAGACAGTATCATTGGTTTGACCTTGAACGGCATTGTCAAGGTCAATTTGAATTTTTTAAAATTAAGGCCATTGTTTCTCTTATTTTCATTTTTGTACTAAAAATTCCTTTTTACTTAAAAGTGAAAATAAGAGGAACAACTTCCAATGACCTTGATTTTGACAAATGTTATCCAGGTCATAATCATGAACAGCACTTAAGAGGTTATAGCTATCAGTCGGACACCTTGGGTAATGTTAACGCCGGTTGTAACCTTCAAGCCTTATAATTCGAAAAGCACTTAATGAAGGAATACTTTATTATAGTGTATTGAAAAGCTCTCAAGGTAAGCTACCAGAATATGTAATGAAAAATGGGGGGTTCCGTTTAAAAAATTCAAAGTGACCTGAAGTTGCTCTGATTTTGACAACGCCAACCAAGGTCAAACCAATGGTACCATCTTATGTCCCCCTCGAAGTCACAAAACTTTTATCTCAAGCATTTTTCCCTAAGATGCAGCGTTCAAGAGATATTTGAGGTGGTCGATTAAAATAGGACACTCTGAATAGTACTGAAGACATTCATATTGATCAATACATATGTACCACAGTATAAGGATATACAGTAGGGACAAGACCCCGTTTTCCATTCAACCGTACAGATTTGCGCATCATAAGCGACCATTTTTTTGGTGGCACCAATTCCGATCAAAGCAAAGAACCCACAGTTTCTCCGTTACTGCAATTGCGCCATGACACACATATCTCTGTGTGTCTTAGTGATGAGACACTACCGTGTCTCCTGAATAGCTGATTATAGCAACTAATTTTATGAAGCAACGTGCGTGAATGTATCTGACTGCTCATCGATTTGGTGGAAGATTCTGAAAGGAAATTAAGATTTTTATCTTCTTTTTTGTTGAGTATAGGCGATGATTTTTAATACTATCGATAACAAGTCACTATTGATATCAAGTCACTAAAGAGACATGGCGGACTCTGAAAACTCGTCTGAAAAAGATCAAAGGTGCCGACGCTGCTCGTCCCTACTGTATATCCTTGTATACTGTGATATATACATAATTATACTATTATATCCACTTATATTATGCCAAAATATTATTACCAACCAAATTTGTTACTTAACAATTTCTATTCTCGATTGTTACTCAAATCGTTTAACAGAAAATTGCGTTCGCAGTTATTTCAATAGCATAAGCAATTTTTGGAGAGTATTTATACTCTTCAGGAATAGGAGAGCCTTCCCCTATGACATTGACCTTGACATATGTTGTCAAAGTCATGACTCTCAGTAACCTCCAACAAAGGTTTTAGCCGTCGCTCGTTATTCGTTACAAAGTTATTAAGAAGAAAAGTGTAAAAAAGTAATGTCTCTTTTCTACTATAAGAAAAAGATTCTCTGCTTTAAAATAGATTTCCTGTTTTAAAAACAAAAAGCGACTTTCATCCCGCGTACGACTTTCCATGCGAAGCGACTTCCACCCCATCTCCCAAGTTTTAGCCGTCGCTCGTTATCTGTTAACAAGTTATTAACAATCAAAGTTGCTAATTATTTCTCTGTTTTGTTGTATGCCTCTAGGCAGGAGGGAGGTTTAAGGTGAACCGACTAGGGGAGTACAACTTTCTACGTGAAGCAAGGTCTACCCCACCTCTCTCCTGCTTAGGGGCGCGCGACTTCCATGCGAAGCGACTTCCACCTGATCTCCTCCCTTGCTACGGAGCGCACGACTTTCCACGCTTCGCGTATTTTTTATTTCTGGAAGCGCAAAGACCATCGTCCTATTGATCATATGGAGTTTGTTTTAAAAAATTTTAATTGAAATAAATAATTTTTTATGTCTGGATGACTCATCTGACATTTTCTTATTTTTCTCGAAAACCGTGAGTGATATCAAAAAGAGTTTAAGCAACAGTTGTTTGTTTTTAAAAGATCTGTCCAATAATGCTTTACTCGACTTACGTTCCCATTAAAAGTTTCAGATTTGACCTAGGTTTACCATACTTAGGATAATTTTCGAAAAATTAAACTGCCATCATTAAGTAGTTCATAGGCTTTGATAATGAAATTTTTTCTCCAACTTCCGATTGCTATCTATTTCCGAAAAAAAAATGTGATACGAGAGGTCTGTTCTATCCTGTGTATTCTTATTGTTAGTATCAAAATATTCTAAATACAATGTGCTTTTAAAATATATTAGAAATTTATTGCTCCTTTTAAATTGTTAAAAATATATAACATATTTTTGCGAATTCTTACCGCTGAGATAAAGGTTTCTCTAATTTAATACAAGAAATTTATTGCTCCTATATTTTTAAGTAAATGTTGTAAAGTTAATCAGAGCTCACGGTAAAATAACTGATACGACTTATTAAATATAAAAGGTATAAAATAAATTTTAGAATCGTATTTATTATATATATTTAAAAATATTTAAAATTTGCAAGGGTTGATAGCTATTATTGTAATATTGAATAACTATTATAATATTAAGGTACTTTATCATGCTGGTACTCTCGACGCTCATTTTTAGTATCAAAATCGGTCACATGACAAATAAAAATTGATAAATATCAAACGTCAATTTTGATTGCGTGACTTATTTTAACGCTAAAAATGAGCATCAAGTGTCAGCATGAAAAAGTACCTTAATACTATAATAGTTTTTCAATACTATGATAGTGATAGCTATACGTGAAAACTGAAATGTATATTGAAGTAAACGAAATCATAAAAAACTTTTTTGCATAGAATAAGACCGCAAATACTTATCGCATAATATTAAAGTTTGAGTCAATAAAAAATTTTGATTTTATACATTTTCTCGAGAACTGAGAATTTAGTAGATATGATAATGACGCACTTTCGAGGACCGACAAGGAATTTATCTTTCGCACTCGTCTGTTTAGAAATGTTTATACTGATGATTTTAATATCGAGAAGATTTTGGTAGCATATAATACGAAATATACAGGGTGTTCAAAAAGTCCCGGACCCCTTAAATATCTTGAAAAGTAAGCATTTCTGAGAAAAATGTTTCATATAAAAGTTGTGTAGTTCAAAATCTATTTACTGATCTTATCAGTTTGACCTTGGGCGTCACCAAGGTCAGATCAAGATCAAATCGATTTTTTTTAATGAAACACCCTATTTTTTATTTCAGAATCTAATAGTTGATGTCAGGAGCTTTTCAAAACACTATAATAAAGCGTCTTTTTAATCAATACTTTTCAAGTTATGAGATTTGAAAGTTACAGAACCGCCGACATTAGCTTTACCCTAAGGTATATCACGTAGAGGTCGCCCAATTGGATTTATGAGTCGTGTGTATCTGCGCGCGCGTGTCTGTGTGTCTATCTCCTCTCCCTCCTTTTTTCTTCCCCTTACCTTCTTTCCATTTCCCTCTTCCTCCTTTCCGCTTACCCTCCAGGCTGGAAATTACATATGCTAGAGATCTCTCCTATCAAGTTCATTCTTTTTGTGACCTATGATTGAGGAGGTGCTCGTATACCTTGTCGTGATACTCCGTTCTAAGATTACTATCTCCACATAGTTATCTTTGTTTATAAAGTATTTATTTAAAATACTTTATAATGCTTACTGAACAGGAGCGTATATCTCTTTTAATGATGCGAGGATGGGTTGATCGTAAGAGGTCTTACGCATAAGTGACAGAACTTTTTAATCGAACTTTTAGGAATGAGGAAAATGGTCTATCTAAATCGACTGTTATTGAATTCATACTATACAACGTTTTGAAGAAACAGGTTTTGTAAAAGACCAGGTAGACTAGCAGCAGCAGCAAATCTTGATAAAAGATTAAATGTGTTCAACAATCTTTTATCGAAGATCCACGTAATTCAATTCGCAAAGTTGCACAACAACACGACATCGCTCCTATATCAGTTCATAATATCCTAAAAAAGGAGAAATTTCATTCATACATATAAGATCCATCTGGCACAGGAATTATGTGAAGATGAATTTGATCGTCGCATAGAATTTTGCGAAAGTATAAGAAAAAAGTTAAATATCCCAACCTAATATTACCAACCAAAACCTGTCGGAGGTCACTCAGGGTCATGACCTTGACAACACATGTCAAGGTCATTGGGGGTGGCGCCCCTTTTCTGAACATTTACCAACAAAATAAAAAATATAATACAACACATGAATTTTTAATATTCTTCACAGATTGAGAGAAGACGAAAGGGCTTGTTCCCAGTTCAACCGAAACCTCCTCAAGGTTTTAAGGATTACTTGATGAATCGCTGTACTTATGTATTAGCCGGTAATGCAAAAGAACCGAATGTTAATCCACCTGTTGGTTTACACGGAGCTATGAAAGATCTGTATGTTGAACAAGAAAAAGAACGATATCGTCTTAGGATGCAACATGTGGTTGAAAAAGAGAAATTAGTTTTGTCAGTGGAGCAGGAAATTCTTAGAGTTCACGGTAGAGCGGCCAGAGCACTTGCTAATCAATCTCTTCCCTTTTCCGTTTGTACAATTCTTAAAGACGAAGAAGTCTATAACGTCATTACTCCTGAACAAGAAGAAAAAGATAGGAATGCAAGGAGTAGATATAATGGTAGACTGTTCTTAAGTTGGCTTCAAGATGTGGATGATAAATGGGAAAAAATAAAGGTAATGATATAATTAGATAATAGCAGGTAAAATGAATTAACACAAAATATTATCTCTGTTAAGCATGTTTTTGTACTGCAGATTTATTAGTCAATTTTAAGTCAATTTTTCTAATAAAATTATCAAGACATCCGCAATAATTAAAAATGAAAAGCTTTTTGAAAATTAACGCGTTCAAATAAAATAAATGATAAAATTATATTTTTCAATTATATAACCTCGAGTTTTTACCATGTATTTATACATTTTACATTTAATTAGTTATAAACATACGATATTGAGAATGACCTTACATTGTCATATGAAAAAAGTGGTTTCAGTCGGATTGGCTGAAATTGTGATATTTTTTAGATTAAAAGATGCTCATTAAAAATTTTCTTAGGCAAAACTATCAAAAATTAGCTCTAGCGCTATTTGAAAATTACTATTTTGGGTCTAATCGGACTGAAAAGTATCTTTATTTATCTGCTAAACTTTCCATTTTTTGGTAACTGTTATCTTCATACTTTTATGCACAGAATAATAAATCAACTAATGTAAAGAAAACAGTTTTGTTTTTAAAAAATATGTAATTTGCAAGTATTAATATTGCAAATTATACAATTTTTTTTAAAGCAACTATGTACTTTCTCTTTATATCAATTGATTTATCTCATTATTCTAGACATAAAAGTGTTAAGATACAGTTACCAAAAATGAATAGTTTAGTAGAAAAAGATACTTTTCAAAAGGATAAAAAGAATAACGACTAACGGGCAATTGAGAGTAATAATCAACGCAATTGTTCGTGTGTAATAACAAATGTATTGTTCTAGACGTTACATACAAATGGGAAGAATCGGACGTTTTGGCTCCGTTCGAGTCATCAGTATGTCCTATGGTAGATTAAAAAATTAATCGTACCGTAAAATAGCTTATATAAGCTGTTATAAAACAGCTTACTGGATGTTTCTCAAATATGAAATTGAAGAGACTCTTCAGCTGCTTTTTTAGACTTATTTTATACGGTACGATTAATTTTTGAATTTACCATAAGACGTCGCTGATGATGACTTGAATAGAGTCGATACATCCGATTCTTCTCATGTATATGTAACGTCTAGAACAATACATTTGTTAATTATTATGCATGAACAATTGCGTTGATTGTTGCTCTCAATTGCCCGTTAGTCATTACACTTCTATTCCCTTTTTTATTTCGGGATACTTTTCAGTTCGATTGGATTCAAAATAGATAGCAACTTTTAAATAGCGCTAGAATAAAATCTGTCGTTTTTTGAGTTTTGCCTAAGGAAACTTTCGATCAGTATCTTATAATCTACAAAATATCACAGCCAATTCGACTGAAATAATTTTCATAATTAGTACAGGATATTATTTCATAATTAGTCTTTCGATTTCATAATTAATTCCTTTAATGATATTTGATTTTTGTATATATTTTTGGTAAGAGAAAATTAATTCAGAATTTATCAAAAGAATCTATAGGTTGGAAAAATATGCTTGAAGAGATATCATACTTTTAACTTGCTAAGCTTGTTTTTATCTTGTATATGACAAAAGAAGGGAATTGTATTGAATATATGTGTAACGAAGCTTATTTTTAATAGAACAAAACCATTCAATAAATGAAATTTTCTATTTTTTATTTAATCCTTCTCGGTATTTATATTCTGTGTATACAATAACATATATACATACGTTACATAACATAATTAGTAATGTATTTACAAATAATTAAAAAACAGCAAACAGTATATTTAATTTTTATTATGAAATTAAATTAAAAGCTATTTTAAAATCGATTAATTTTGTTTGTGTCATTTTCTGTCAGTGAAATAATATAATATATTTACTTTATATCCATGTACTTTTAACTTTTTATTATAAAATGATTTACTTATTTATTTACAATATTTTATTTTATTTTTATTACATCTAATGGTTAATTTTAGGAAGGTATGCTGTTGAGACATCATAATGAGGCAGAGTCTTTGCATGCCGTTCAACGAATGCATTGGGAATGGAAATTAAAAGAAGTAGGACTTTGTGAATCCAAAACGACACCTCAGATAGAAGATGTTCATGTTCCTATGGTGCATGTTTCAGATGATTTTGATTTGTTACCAGCTTAGTGTATAATATTCATATATTTCGTTTTTTGTATACAGTCTTTTTTGTGTCTTCAAAATAACGCAGACAATGGCTTTAATCTGTGATCTCTATCAATATATGCACTATCATTATGTCATTGCAAATTCATATTGTAAGTGAATATCAACTACGTAACAAACTGCATAGGAATTTTACGAATATAAATTGTATTGCAATGTCATGATTTGAAAAAAATCTCCAAAATAAAAATATTAATTATTAGATTATGAAAATATCGTTACACACACATCAAGATTTCGACTATAAATAGAAAAAAGGTACTCTGAAGCTGAAATTTGGAATAGGATTAAAATTTTTATTGGATAGCAATGGTCCTATATTTTTAGTTATTTGATACAGTACAAGTGAGATTACATTATGGAAAAATGTTAGGAGAGAAAATACTTTTTTCATTTTATACAGTTAAAATAATCAAATGAAATCGATTCACTTGTATGAATAAAATACAGAAATATATCCATGTGTGCCTTGAATTTTCATTAAATTAAGTTTGAAATATTGACAAATAGCAGAATAGCTATATCCTTGACAAAATAATTTTGCTATATACTTTTAAGAGTAGGAATAACAGTAAATAAAATTATGATTATAAAATAAAAGATAATTAGGCTTATGTTGACAGTATGTCGTAGCATAATTCAACTAAAACATAATCTAACTAGCGGCTTGTCAGAGTTGATATAATTGTACCAGTATCTTTTGATACATTAAAAATAATGTTAGAATAAATTAGACAGGATTTTAATACTAAAAAGTGGTTTCATTGATTAATTTATTTCAGTATTTAAAAATTACTTAAAAACTTACTAATAAATATAGATAAGGAACTAACAAAGGGAACATTGAACTGTTCTTCATCGATTTCCATGAAACTTGGCGAGTACAATGAGTGTTCCTTCTTAATATAATATTAGCAAACTTGACTTGGTCTAGCAGCGCCAAGTTTTTTTATATTAAAATTTTTTTATTATGCTCTTATTTTCATATATTTTTGTTTAAAAGTAGTTGTATAACATTAGTGTTTCAATGAAATGTATTTTCTGTTTATAATCGGCGCAATTTAAAGATTTCACATATTTTTTGAAAAAAATATATATTTTTATAGTTTGGAAAATAGGTTTGGAATAGGAAGTCATTTTTTTCTTCAAGGAGCGCACATACAAGCCTATATAATAATTTATGTAATGATTTTTTCTGAGAGGAGCACGCACACTTGCGCCTTTTTTTACCTTTTTTTAAAAAGATAAATTTATTATGATATCACGTATTTTGTATATATAACGAGAGATATCGCGATGAGATATCATGATGAGGTATCGCGCAATGACCGCACTATCCGTATAGACAATCTCGATGATATACCAGAAGACCGACGAAGAATTGAATATTCTCAGTGAGTGTCCTCGCCTGATTCCTTGACTTATGGATCTTCTCGGTATCGTCTTTCGTCCTTGCGACATAGTCCAGTCAATAGATGATACTACATAAAAGATAACTATCAGAAGAATGTAAATCAATCTATTTTTGTGATATAATTGCTCAGTTTCAAAGTAAACAGCCACTACTAAATGTATGCGTCTAATAAACAATAAATTAAATTTAAGATAAAATTAAAAAATAAATTTAACGTCTTTAAAATGTCTTATGCGTCGATTTATGACATCCTAAAGACATTATCCTGAAGACGTCTTACAGACTTGTCCCTTATGGCGTTTTATAGAATTATCTTTATGACATCTTATAGACATTATCCTTAAGACTTGCTTCAGACATTTGTCTAAAAAATAAAAATAAAAATTACTCACGCATTGACAAGAGGATAATTATGACAGAAAATAGATCGTTATTGAAAATATATATTAAGTATGTTTTAGTAAAAACCGTTTTAATTAAAATCGGTGTTGGTGCCTGTTTACACGATCAGGCGTATTTTACCTCCGCCAAAAATAAAGTAGCTTTATATAATTTAATATGGAACCTAAGACGAAATATCCTTTGTCATTTCTTAACCTTAACATCTAAAGTTGGTAACATCGAATTTTGATACGTTAAACCGATTGAAGACCGTTTACACGACTTTTGTAAAACGGTTTAGTAATGCCAAACCTGTTTCAGAAGAGGTTTGGATTTACTAAAACGGTTTTAATAACATCTGTATTAACAGACATTTACAGGACATCTAACACCGGTTTTAACTAAAACGGTTTTTATTAAAACGGTTTTACCAGTGCGTGTAAACGTAGTCATTATTGCATTCTCTTTAATACTTCTTTCTCTCTTGTCTAGATCGTTGTATTCGATCCATTTCCCTTTTCTTGAACATATGGCTGTATACCATTGTAACACTTCTTGTTATGGGTTTTTTTATAGGAAATTAGTTCAATTAGTTTGTATGTATCCTTGTTATACGGATTAATACATTTTTCTAATATCAATCAACTTTACTTGATTGATGAAATATTTGTTTCTGAAAATTGATTGCAAAATTCAGAAAATATTAAATAATCAAATAAATGTTTATGGTATTTAAAATTTATTTTAAAATTTAAAATTCATTTTAAAAATTTGAAAATGTTTTATAAAATTAAAGTACGATAAACATTAGTATAGTCAAAAGCGCTAAGAATAAATCAAACAATAAGAGAAAACTGCCTAATGCGGTCTAAAGCGGATCTTGGTGCTCGATAATATTTATACGTGAATTTTACAAAATCTGCTAAATCTGCCGCTCCTAGTTGGGGGTAATACCTGCGTGAAATAGGGGCCCGTAATTTTCTTCTCCCGGGCCCTGATTCTAAGACCATTAGCAAAAACTTGTGGTTAAACCTAGACCATATGTTTCCCGAGTTGAGAAATACTTTTCAGCCGTCTATACGCCGTATCTACGTCCTCTACACCTCTTGCATAACTTCTAACGATGAACTCTGAGTGCCTCACATTACAGACACAATAATTCCCGAGGAGTTACACCACACACAAATTCTCAGACAAGCAGCCATCAGACACAATAACTACCCGTACATCACATCTGTACCGTTGTACCTGTGAATATCTAAAAAA
>NW_017257470.1:76083-94518 GCF_001594055.1 Mycetomoellerius zeteki | reverse complement strand
CTTCCGCACTCTTTTGTCTTTAAATGACCTGTGTAATGGATTCCTCTTGCGCTTGTTTTTTTTCGCTGGCATTTCTTCATGAAAGGTCCTATAGACTTTTCACCTAACTATAATAATTTAGAAATGGCAGCCTGTTGAAAAAAAAAACCTAAAAAGTCTCATAACTTTGTTAGCTTTGAAGTTCGGTGGACTTTATGTGCACCGATGGATAGGTCTCGTCGAGAGGAACAAGAAAGATCCTATAGACTTTTGACCTAAATGGACATTTGTTTCTATGATAAATATGCGTTCTTATTTCTCCTTCTCTACATATTTTATACATATTATAATAAAAAAACTACTTTTCAAACATTTTAAAACAATTTAATTCTTGAAATGTACGCCGTGCGTGCGAGTATCACGATGTCCGCTGTTCGAGGATTAATTAAATATTTAGTTCAATACCACCGACAAAATATTTATTAAATATAAAGATACATTTATTTAATACAAGAATCATTAATTTGATTCATGTCACAGTCAAAGTATTAAATTCAGTAAATGTATACGCTTTATTATTTGCTGTAATCAATGTATACGTTTTACTATAATAAATTTTACATGAATGTATACATTGATTAGTAAGTGTATACATTTACAAAAGTTTACATTTTGACTGTGACATATACATACATTAATTAAATTAATATCAATAAGAAATATATTTATTGCATTACTTATGAAATGATTGTTGTGGATAAATAGGGTTCTCCTCCGCAGAACAAAGGCAGCATTTTGTAATCATTTTAAAAAACTAAAATCAAAATTTAAATACAAATCAGGCTCTCGAAATTAAAAGACAATAATATAATATACGGACAATGAGAGCGTTAACACAGCGCGAGAATTGGTGTGCAATTTACGTATATAATAGTCGTATATAATAGTCAAATAATATTCACATATTATATTAAAATTGTACAATGACTATCGATACAAACTTATTTGAATGTTTCGGTTTTCTTCAAACCATTGTCAGCAAATTCGTAGATCATTATCATAGATGTTTTGACAAAATAGTTGGAAAATGTTGAAATTATGCTCTATGAGACCGAGGATGAGTATCTCCCTACTGTGTGGTTGGGAATTGCCCAATTTTTGTCTCTTCACTATTTAGCCAAGTGATTAACTGAAGAGTATAATAGGCATAATTATTATTTGCAATGTAAATGAATTCAATGTATGCTTATTTTACTCACTCTCCTTGGAAGGTGCGTTGTGCCGCTCCTGCTTACCTTCCGTAAGCGATCCGTAATTCGCTTATTATTTTCGCTTATAATTTAAAAATTAAGCTTTGTATAAAATTTTAGCACAATAAAATTGACTTAGAATTATATCATGAATGTGACATTTTAAGGATAAATATTTGTTTTGGGACAACCATGTGTGTACATGTGTAAATATATTTAGCGGTATCTGTTATGAAAAACATAACATGACTTCATCGTTATAAGTGAAAAATTTTCTATTTTAAAAGTCTCTGTATTTAAATTAATGATTTAAATCCTTCATAATATGGTGGAAGTAAAAAATTGAAATTAAAAAATTTTATAGAAAATGAACAATCAATACATTCATAACTTCTAATCAGAATATCAAGATGACATCAACCTTTTTTACAAAAAATGTCAAATATCGCGAAAGAGCCATTTTTGTACCTATATTAAATCTCAGTTGCTTTAAAAACCTGATGTGTTTGCTGAAAAAATTTGGCTTACGGCGTCACTTTCAATACTGAGAAGTCTATAAAAAAAGGCTTTATCTAGTTCAAAATAATTTCATGCTGTAAACTGTAGTATATAATCTTTTAAATCGTATAAAATATTTTGACTTTGACAATGATGTAAGGTAATCGGTAATATACTTTTATATGATAAAATTAAACAGTATTTCTCTGTATAGTGTTAGATCTAACGTTTCTTCATTTCTTGAATAAGCTGTAAAAAAGAACTATATTTTCTCACATGGTACAGATTTTTAATGTAACGAGTATTGTGTATCGCGTTTGATTGGTTACACGATCACGCATTATGTATGCCTCTGATTGGTTACGCGATAGGCGTTAAATTTGTGCCATGAGACGTTATTTTAATTAATATATGATTAACTATTTTAGCATGGATTCGTAAATTTTTTATTCATATTCATAACATAAATATCTTTAACAAGATTTTGTCATGAAGCGGTTACTTCGCGATAAGCATCAAAATGATAGGCAATAGCGCGGCGGGTACAAATGTGACGGAATCAGTACCGGCGGTGAAATCTGGTAACTCAGGCGCCGTGCCATTTTCGTAATATTGATAATTTTTAAAACCTACGCGTGATCGAATGAGACGGTAGTTGGGCATATTGATATCAACGCGATTATTTAAGAAGTTTTGCAGCATATTGGTGACGCACCAAAAATTGCCGTCTTCGTCAAATGCAAAACTGTCGGGCCACTGCGTCAATACGTGATCGCGCGATATAATTCGTTGACCGACGGTGAAGGATGGTGTATTCTTGGTATCCCACATAGCGATGGCATCGTCAGCTAGTAGACCGAAGTAAAGTACGCCAGTAGATGACATCGCCATGCCGTCCGTTTGCGAAGTCTTCCGTCCAAGTTCCTTCACGTATTGATCGATATTCGTCATATTGTTCTTCAGAGCAAATACTGGAACCGAATATAGATGGAAAGAAGATAAAGGCGAATAGTAGATTTGTCTGAAACAAATTCGATTGTCATCCGTTAGAAAATCATATTCAAATATAAATTTTCGATATAGAAAAATGTTATGTTTACAATACTACAATGTGTGACAAAGGATTTTAATAACACAATAATAACAGGCCGACAAAATTTAGGGCGGGAGGGTCTTGTGCTTTGAATTTTGAAAGATGTTTCCGTAAAATTTTGATGTGCTAAAAACGACTACTTTGTCCGTTTTTTCCATCATCCTCCATTTTTTAAATAATCACAAAAACAATTTTCTTCGGAAGTAGGTATAACAAAAACATAAAAAATGCGTAAAACTTACGGAAAAAATTTATTTTACAACCCAAAATTCTTAAAATGTGATATTACATGGCCGTCTTTGGCGCAATTTGTTAGCCGACTGGGGAGCTGAGGAGGGGTTCAAATGCAAGTCGTTGCATGATAACAGCGCAATCTGGTAACGTCGCATTTACGAAATATCGCAATGGTTCATAATGTACTATTGGTTCACTGTTGGACCACCTACCCTACACCATTTTACATACATCAATGTAATATTTTTAACTTAATGATATTTATTTATTTTTATCAGAACGTCGACCGTCAAGATATAAGGATACAGGATTTCATTATTATAGCTCACCGACGAACGATTATACTAATGAGGTTTTTGAATAGGCAGGAGCTCGATGAGCTCTGGGAGGATACCTACTCTAGAGACTCAAGAAGAGGAATTAGATAGAGTATGGATTTGATATCTTTAACCTACACTATTTATTCGGACTTCGTCCTTACGAAGTGGACAAGCCCAAAGAGGAGTTGTAGACTGGTAAGTATCACATTTTCCATTATTATATTTAAAATATTGTATTTAAATAATAATACAATATTTTTTTATTGTACATAAAAAAAACGAGGTAATAACGACTGTATCAGTAGTTTCTTTTTATATTATATGTTACATTATAATTATACATATATAGTTTTAGTATTATTGTAAGTTATATTGTAAGTTATATTATAAATTATATTACAAGTATTATTGTAAGGAGTTTTAGTATATTATTGTAATAAATATACTTTGGATCATATTATACACCATATATTAAAAAATGAATATTATATAAAATTACTTTGTGTTTAAAATAATTTATTCCTCTACACCATTCCTTCTTCATATCCCGTATATTGAATTAGTTGATAAGAAGGCGCTAATTACTAAAAAATATTATAATTAGACATTAGGTCATATGATTGATAAAATAGTAAAACAAATGGTGTCCGTTTAATAAAATCGAGAAGAAAAGACAATGTGGGAGAGAAATTACAACGGAAAGAAGAGAGAACGCGAATAATATGATAGGTACGGGACTGCAACGGGAAAAAGAGAGCGTGCGAATAATATAGTAAGCATGGACTGCAACGGAGGAAGAGAGAGAACATGAATAAGATGGTAAGTATAAGACCGCAATGGATTGGAGAGAGAGAACTGTATCTTATAATGGGTGGAAGAAAGAGAGAATAACATGGTGAGGCCCTGTCTCCCTCTACCGTGGATCTTGGTGGCGTTAACCTCCTCCCGTCCAGTGACGTCAGCCCCTCGTCAAGTGACGTCAGCCCCCTCCCAGTCTAGCGACGTATTTCTCCCACCCTCGGACTCACACATACATACCGCATATACGCATACGCACTAACACGTAGTGGATTAGAAATATCCCCATAGTATTCCTACTGACTGGCCTACAAGGTCATAACCTTGACAATATATCAAGGTCAAGGTTATCGGACCTCCTCTCGGGTTTCCCCTAAGGCGAACATTTACCGTATTTAGTTATAAGCTAATTTGGTCATAACCGCTTATTTATTTTGTGAATTTCATATTGCGATATTTTCCATTTTGTGAAAACATTATCATCCTTATAAAGTTTTTCTCTTGCGTTGTACTCCTTATATTTGTATGCTATTCGATCTGAATAAGAGATAAAGAATGCAACAATTTAATTTTGCAAATGTATTATTAGAATAAGGATGAGAAATGTAAAAAATTACAACAGATATGTTTCCATAACGGTCGAAGCTGGATCTTTAATGTTTAAAATAATTCAATGTGAAATTGAGCTTCAACCGTTATGGAAATATATCTGTTGTAATTTTTCATAGGCATTTAATTTCTAGTAATGATTGTGTTCTCACATATGCGGTCTAAAATAAAGATTCTTAATACTGTTTACATATATTTCCGATGACTTTGAAAAAGGAAATCTTACTAAGGATAAAGGCAAAAGGATACTAATCTGAAGGTCTACCTTACCTGTTGCGACTGCTTGCCGGTGAAAGCGCTATGCCATCCACGTGCACTGGATTGATTACATGCGTCTTTGCTACCATGAATCCGACCGCCTCCGACTTTGCTTTCATAGAATCGTGTCGGATCTTCCAAGAATTGTTATCTCTTAAAGAGTATACAATGATGCCGGGATCGGTAATATCAGTGTCGGTAATATATGCCATACCGCCATCCTCGTGATCGAGAACAATATCATTGAGGTACGCAGTTTTGCGGTGAACTACGTGCTCGGGGAACTGATAAGTACGAACAATCTTATTATTGTCCTCGAGATCAAGAATGACAAGACGCGGCGAGCAGTCGGCTTTGGATTCTCTGAGAGATGTAGGTCGACCAGTGTCAAGTATCCATATGTGACCCTTAGGATCGATTTCCATGCTGTGGACCAGTTGAAATGCCGTACAATCACCCAGTTTCTGCATATCCCAGGTGGGGAAGGCCTCCAATTCAGGCGCTGTAATGCCGTTAATCGGTTTTGCCGATGTCATACCCAGTGTCACCGGCACACCGTCTTTCCATCGTGGTAATGATAGATACATTTTATCCTTCCAAAATTTCACAGTGGTGATAAAATTATTTGCCGGTATGTAATCGCCGTGCCTTACAGCATATTGCCGTTCATCCTCCGATGGCCACTGGAAGTTAATCGACTTCCATTCAAAGATTACTTGAAACGGCTCGTGACATGATACTACGATGATTAGAAAAGTCAGTAACATCAATCGCTTCATAATCATTGAAGTCAATAATGTCTTTGATTTAATGTGAATATCACTAAAAATATCTTTTTCCCCTTCTTTCTTCGCAGATTCGATGCTACACGCCGCACAGCAATTTAAGCCTGTTTCAAGGGATTTAATAAGATGTAATATGTATAGAAATATTGATAATATCAAAACACTTTGATATTAAAAAAACACAGAATTTTAATGAAAGCATTTTACGACATATTTCTTTATAGTTTTAACTTGAAAGTAATAATTGTAAATTATCAAAATTTAAAGAAAATATAAATTAAACAATAAATAAATTTCTAAAATACTTTAAAATTCTGTTATTACAAACTTGTTTTCTAAAGTGTATAAAGTGTATTACGTACAGTAACACAAGCCTACAAAAAGGTAGGTTTTGTTTTTGATTAAAAAACGGTAGTATGGTGTAATCTCGAAGGTTTTTGATAAAACCAAATAGTCCTTTCCTCATCACGTTAAGTTCCTCAGATATTTTAATCTCAAAGTTCCAAAAAGGCCTATTTTAGACATTTTTAGGTTCGAGTATACCATAAACGTGATGCAATGGAGAAATATGGGTTGCGGAATCGAATTCAGCATGAAAACATTTACGAAAATCACTCATGAGATTTTATAAATGGGTCAACAATGGAATTGGAAAAAATTGATAGATGTTACAAGTATACTCACTGCACTTACAGAGAAGTTTCACAACAGTTCGAAACCGATTTGATTCTCCGTGAAATACATTGTAAAACACGAAAATCTAAAAGACACGTTTTTCTTATACATGCGCTAACTCATGTTTAAGGGGTTAAACACCTTTTTGAAAAAAACCGGTATTTTTCTTTCAAAACGAATATCGTCGGAAGTATAAAAGATAGAAAAAAATTTTTAAACAAAAGTACGGTTTCAAGAGTACTTTAAAGTCATAAAGAAAAAAAATTTTTTTATTTTTTTGTGTAACAAAATACTCCCACTACCCATAATTTTCTTAAATTTTCAAATTTTTTTTACCAAATTAAAGATTATTTTTTTACGAATTCAATCACGTGTAATAAAATTACATTACGACATTTCATTTTCGAGAATTAATTATTAATGCTTCCATATATACGCTATCCATGTTCATATGCCTAAATAATTATCGTCGGAACAATAAGAGATATGAAAAGATGTCTTAAGTAAAATTTGTATAGTTTTCTATATGCTTTATAACTGTACTTGTATGTACTATATACAATGTTCTATTTTAAAAGATCCATTCAAATATCTCAAAAACACAGCGTTAAATCGAAAAATGTTTCAAATAAAATTTTTTTACTTCGAGGGATACATAAAATGGGTTTAATTTTGGGCGGCGTTGTCGAGGTCAGGACAACAGGTAACTTTGAAATTTTAAATGGAATCCTCCATTTTTCATTACTTACATATTCTTGTAACTTACCTCGAGAGCTTTCAAAACACTATAATAAACTATTTTTTCATTAGGTATCTTTTGAGTTATAAGGCTTGCAAGTTACAACACGGCCGGTATTAGCATTACCCAACTTGTCCAACCGACGGTTAAAGCCTCTTAAATATTGTTCAGGATCACGACATGGATAACATTTATCAAGATCAAGGTTATTGGAGGTTATTCCTCTTATTTTCATTTTTACACTGAAAATTCATTTCTACGTAATGAAAATAAGAGGTATAACCTCCATTGGCTTTGATCCTGATAAATGTTATTCAAGTCGTGATCCTGAACAATATTCAGGAGGTTTTAACCATCGG
This sequence comes from Mycetomoellerius zeteki, assembly GCF_001594055.1. Taxonomy (NCBI): domain Eukaryota; kingdom Metazoa; phylum Arthropoda; class Insecta; order Hymenoptera; family Formicidae; genus Mycetomoellerius; species Mycetomoellerius zeteki. The sequence continues at coordinate 86,921 of NW_017257470.1, read as the reverse complement.
TCGGACACCTTGGGTAATGCTAATGCCGGCGGTGCTGTAACTTGCAAGCCTTATAACCCGAAAAATACTTAATGAAAAAATATTTTCTTATAGCGTTTTGGAAAGCTCTCGTCCGACTCACATCATTACGACAAATCAAGATTGTAGATTTTTAAAAAAAATAAGATGAGATCACTTTTACATCAGTCAAATGATGCTAATTTTACATATGGACCACACACATCAAATATTAGGGAATATGGAAATAACCGATATGTTTTACTGGATACTGTAATCTGACCGAATACTCCGACTACTTATGTAATGTTATTTGTGTTTACATTGAAAATGACCCGATCGGCGTCTAAACGTTTGTACGAATACTAAATATTCTTTATATTGTAACTGGCTTGTAGCCCTTCTTTTATTTATTGATTTAGTATATTGTTTTGGAAAGCTCTTGGCATCAGCTATTAGATTTCGGAATCAAAAGTAAGGTGTTCCATTTAAAAAAGTCGACCATAACCTGACTTTGGCGACGCTACCCGAGGTCAAATTGATAAGATCAGTAAATAAACCTTTTTGAATCCTACAACTTTTGTCTGAAACACTTTTTTGTAAAACTTATATTTTCCGAGATATTCACATGTCCCGACCTTTATGGGACATCCTGTATATACACATATATACATATATATATATATATACAGGGTGGCCCAAGTAAAGTGTTACAAGCTAATAACTCTAAAAATATTTGTTCTATCAAAAAGTTGTTCATGAGAAAATTTCATATATTCGAGGGACCTTTCTAACTACGTAAACACAAAAATTCACCCACATCCCCCCTTGAAGAGGGGCGGGGAGTAACTTCAAAGTTTCAAATGGGACCCCTTGTAAAATGTTACATATTTGGATTCTATGGGGAAAAAGTAACTTTTGTCTGAAACATTTCTTTGGAAAATGCTCCTATCAAAAAGTTATGAACATTTAAACTTTTAGCCATTTTATTCATGATTGAACTCCATTGACACAAAGTTGTGTTCACGATACAATGAAAACGAAAACAACCTTGATGTTAACCAAAAGAAACATAAATACACACATTTATCGGGAAACGTAAATACAAATTTATTATGTATTTAGTTAGTTTTGAGCTGGTTTTCATGCTGTCAAGTTCGAAAATCATGGTTCATCTTGACGTGGAAGTTAATATGTTGTTAATTCTGGGAAAATGTAAGAAAAATTATCGACGTGCAGCGCAATTATTTTTAGAACGTTATAATATTCAAAAATCGTATATGGCATTTCTTCGTTTACATGTACATGGTCAATTAAGTGCAATTAAAAGACAAAAAGCAAATCCAGTAGTTAATGATGATAATTGTGCTAATATTCTCGCTGTAGTTGAAATAAATTCACATGTCAGTCAACGCGAATTAGCAAACACGTCTGGAGTTGGACGGTCTTCAATACAGCGGATTTTGAAAAAACAAAAATTTTATCCGTATCATTTGATTTTGACTTAGGAACTTTTGGAAACCGATTATGAACATTGTGTAATATTTTGCGAGTGGATGCGTGATGCCATGATAAATGATTCATTTTTGCAAAATATTCTTTTTTCTAATGAAGCAACATTTACCAATACTGGACATCTTAATAGACATAATATACACTATTGGTCATATGAGAATCTTCATTGAATGCGCGAGGTTCATTTTCAACATCGTTGGTCATTAAATGTATGGTGTGGAATAATTGGCGATTTCGTAATTGGATCATATTTTTTTGGTGGTACTGTTAATACTGAATTCTATCGTAATCTATTAAGGAATCATCTTCCCTTACTTATAGAAGAATTACCACTTAATGTGAGAAGAAACATATGGTTTCAATAAGATGGTGCACCTCCTCATTTTTCCAGAGCAACGCGTACTCTTTTAAATGGGATATTTCGTGACAGGTAAATAGGTCAGCGAGGTCCTGTTCAATGGTCGCCTCGTTCATCTGATATTACACCTTTGGACTATTTTTTATGGGAGTATATCAAAGAGGAAGTCACATCTCAACCATTTACGACGAAAGAAAATTTAAAACGAAGAATACGTACAGCTTGCACTAAGGTGAATCCAGAAATGTTGTTTAGAGTTAGGCAAAGTTTTGTAAAAAGAATTAATAAGTGTTTAGATGTTAATGGTTAACAGTTCGAACATTTAATAAAATAAAAAAAACAGAAAACTATGAGTCTTATTTAATTTGTTATTAATTTCAATGCACTCTACATTACAGTTTAAATGTTTATAACTTTTAATAGGAGCATTTTCGAAAGAAATATTTCAGACAAAGTTTACTTGTTTTTCTCCGTAGAATCCAAATATGTAATATTTTACAGGGGGTCCCATTTGAAACTTTGAAGTTATCCCTCGTCCCTCTTCAAGGGAGGACGGGGGTGGATTTTTGTTTATGTAGTTTGAAAGGCCCCTCGAATATATGAAACTTTCTCATGAACAACTTTTTGATAGAACAAATATTTTTAGAGTTATTGGCTTGTAACACTTTACGTGGGCCACCCTATGTATATAGGATGTCCGGAAAATCGAGGTCAATACTTCGGAAAATGATTCAGACTCCAAAAAGAAGGAAAAAAAGCTACATAAACATAGATCCGAAAATAAGTCTTTTCCGAATTATAATTTTTATATTAAAAACAAACTGTAATTTATTTTTCATAATCGCAATCGTAATTTATTTCATAATGTTTTAATATAAATAACTACATTTCGGACTATTTTGGCGTTAACCAGAATGCACCACGTGGAGGTATAGTTCGCTTGGCATCTCTTTAGTAACGTAAGAAAAATTTAAAAATAAAGAAATAAAAAAAAGGATGTCAAGCAGAATATGCTTCTACATGGTGCATCCTGGTTTACGCCAAAATAGTAGTGTTCGAAATGTAGTTATTTATGTTAAAACACTATGAAATAAATTACGATTGTAATTATGAGAAATAAATAATAATTTTTTTTAAGATAAAAGTGATTATAACTCGGAAACGACTTATTTTCGGACCTATGTTTATACACCTATTTTTTCCTGTTTCTTTTTTGGTCCCGCGCGAATTACTACCCGAAGTATTAACCTCGATTTTCCAGACACCCTGTATATATATACATATATAGGGTGTTTCACAACTTTTGTCTGAATACTTTTTCGATTGGACCTTATTCTGCGAAGATAAAAGGGTGGAACGGATAGTCTGAAACACCCGGTATATAGTTAGCGTCACAAAAGCGTAGTCAGCAGTTTTCTGAAAAAAATCGAGTATATTAAAAATTAAATTTGCTCTGAAAATACGTTACGTTCACTAAAATACATTTAATTAGTTATAGCACTCAATCACCACTATTATTAATTAGCTTATCGTCGAGATATGTTTCCTATGAGATTTTTTCTTTTCCAATATGGATCTATAAAGAAGATATTTATATATATATATATTTGCTAAAGTTTTGGGTAAAAACCTTCAAATCTTTCGAATGTGCCAAAGATATCTAACTGCTTAAAAATAAATATTCGCGTTTCTCAAAGCTTCATTTTAATAATTGATATTTTTAATCGGATCTCGTCCGTGATTGAGAAGCCAATCCATCGATCTATGACATTCTTACATTTTATAAAATGTAAAAATTTTATAAAATTCATGTCTCGTGAAAAGCATGATGACAAGTTATAATTAATGATAATGATGCAGATTAGATGCCATAACTGAGTAAATGCACTTTAGTGAATGTATAATGTGCTTTAAAATATAACTTTAATTTTTAATATATACTCTTTTTTTCAGAAAACAGCTGACTATGCTGTTGCGCCACACATGCGCGCGCGCGTGTGCGTGTATGTGTGTGTACAATATATATATTCATACATATATACACACACGAATAGTTTACACAGCATTTATTTATTTATTATGAGATTTTATGTATTTCTTTTCCAGTATAGATCTATAAAGAAGATAGTTTTATATATCTATATATATATAAATTTGCAAAGTGTGTAATATCTTGGTAAAGAGCGTATAATCGGAACAAGTTGCCAATCTTTGCTTACTTCTCGATGAAGTTTATTTTCGTACGCAGGTCGATTCGCGCGTGCCGAGATTTGTATACCAAGTGTAACGAGCGGAATGATCACGCAACGACGATCGCGATTTGACTAACAAGACGAGAGACGCATGGCACGGCGACGTTGCCGCCATCACCATCACCGACGATGACAACGACGACGATGATGCTTCGGGAAACGTCGATTTCCCACCCGTTCGTTTAAAATGTGTTTACGCGCAGTCGAAGACGAGGAGAAGATGTCGCCTATATTACGTCGAGTTTATGCAGATGATCAAGTGATGCAGAGATGCGAATTGCCATGTCGCCGTGCTGAAACGCGACGTAAATTTTCGGTCCAGTGGTGTAATTCCGTCGTGAAAATAAGCAATTCTTCATTAATTTCGGTTTTAGATAAATATTAGTATGATTTTGTTTGTTATTACTCAGATAATTGTAACAATCCATATGATGAGTTATGATTGCCATTAACGAAATTGATAAGAAAATGAAATAATTGATAAAATTTGAAAAGTGTGGAAACATGGATATAATCTGAGAAACTAAAGATAGCAGTAAAATACTTATTTTCAATTTCTCCATAGCTTACATTTGAAAATGAAGGTTGTAAAAATAATATTAATAAAATAAATGATAATTACGAAACATGTTTACAAAATTAATAAACGCTGTTTGTATTCATTAGAGTGAATCTTATGAATTTAGAGAACAAATAACTGAAAGTTATGACAATTTATGATTGCATAATTGTTCATGCACGTTACTTTCTTTACAATACAATATCTTCTTGTTAATTGTCTTCAAAAAAGAATTCAGAAGCTGTGCCATCACTGTTTTGAAATAAACGTTAATAAAAGTATTCTTGCTCTTCCTAACAATAGAATTACTGAAACAGTCAAAATAATTAGTTTCTAAGTTTCTATATCAAATCTATAACGTGCATTTTTAAAAACTTTTAATGATTTTCATTGCAATATGTAAATAATTAAATTGATCAATTAAAATATAAATAGACATTTTATGAATATTCATTATGATATTTATTATAACATTAAAAAAATGAATAAAATGATCTTATATTAATACACCCATTATTTTTATGAATGTCACACAAGGCCATGTGAAGAAAAATTGCTCCCAGGGGCTTGTGGTCATCGAGCGTTCTTCTCTCACCTCTATAGCATTTCTAACGACCTTTTTTCCATGGAATTAGTAGTTTCATTACCTATATACTTGCGTTACCCCTATTTTCATTACCAATATTCATATTGCACATTTCATGTTTAATACAGAAATATTTTTATATAAACTCTCGATACGAGAAGCGCCTATTTACACGATCAAAGTTAGATATTAAACTCTAATACATGTATATGTAACTCCAAGAAATTCATTTTAAAAATATAAATACGCACCGATTATTTCCGGATTTTCAACACAATCAATCCTGAAATATAATAATACACCACATTTAATTAAAGTACAATAATTTAAAGTTTAAAGCTTGTAAAGAACTTACTGCAAAACATATTATATCGGGATACATTTTTGATATTCATTTAAAATATACACATATTTATATATGTATTACCTTCTAACTTTGATTGTAAGTGATGCTTCTTATATTGCATTGATGTATTTATATGAACGATCTTATTCAAGCCTAGCTATGGCAAGCCGTTCTACTTTTTAATAGCATAAAAGAAATTTTGTCTAATGTTAAATTCTTAAAAAATAATTGTCTAAAAAAAATTACAATTTTTAGTAATGAATTAAAATTATGTTATGACATAATACTATTTCCATGAACTAAAATTATGTCAAAATATAATAAAAATACGGAAATAGTTTTATTATGTCGCAACATAGTTTTAATTCGTCGAATTATTATGTCACGACATAATTTTAATGTATCAAATTTTTATTATGTGGCGACATAATTTTAACTTAACGACCGAGTAAAAATTTTTTATGTATAATCATACATAAACATATATAATTATATATAACTTATATGTAATTGTATCTGATCATATATGATTTGACATATGTTCATATATAATTGTATGTGATTCGATACATGATCATATATGATTTCATATATGATCACATGAAGACATCGTAATCATACATATGTATTCATATATAATTTCATATATGAACATATATGATAAGATATGCGATCATATTTGATTTCATATATAATCACATATAATTTCATATATGATCACATGAAGGTACTGTAATCATGTATGTTCAGATATCTGAGTGATTCGTCGTCGTACACGGACGTGTATTTAAAAATGTGTGATTTGTATAACCGAATTTAACATCTATTTTTTAAGTCAAATTATGTAACAAAACTTCATGACACGCTTCCGTGATGATTAACAACGCTTCATCTTTGTCAATTGGAAAATGACTTAAGCATTATGAACATGTGAGCTATTTATTCTTGTAATTTTTTTTGCTGAGGAGGACTCCAAAGAGAATTGAAACGTTCAAATAAAGAAGACATTAATCCAATTTCTGAATATTGATTTTCACTCAATAATTGCGCCGATCGTTGCTGACTCTCATTAGCCTACTCTATCTATTTTTATATTGTTTAAAACTCTGTTAAAAACTGTTATAATTATTATTATTGCATATATGTTGACATATAATTTCATATATGATCACATGATGGCATTGTGTAATCATATATGTTCACATATATTTTTATATGTGAACATATACATATATATATATATATAAGATGTATCATCATATCCGATTTCACATACGATCATATATGTGTGTGGTCTCATGATCAAATATGAAATCATAAATATATATATAAATTATTATGTATATATTATAAAATCAGATATGATTATATGTGATTCCATATATGATCATGTGTGAAATCTTATGTAATTGCAGTCTCGAGAGATCGTCCGTAGTCGTGACGGACATGTTTCGTCTCGCTGCGATCTGAGTGTTGCATGTTTTATTTTTGAGCGTAAGTGTAACCGTGTTTGACTATGCTATTTGTGTTTTTGTTCTAGTGTTTTCCTTCCCCAATCTATCCCATTCTTGTTGCCGTTCTTTCCGTCGAGAAGTGATTGTCCTTAGCACTGATACTTGTCAGCACGAGGCTGACAGATTTTCTAACCTCAATAGTCGTAAGATTAATATCTCAGGCTCACGGCGCAGAATGACGCATTTTTCTGCCAGATTCCTTCGTTTTATGAAAAAACACATCAAGTAAGCCTAATTTTATTGATTTTTCGTGTAAAAATGAAGATTTGACAAGAAAAAAGGGTAATATTTTGTCTCGCTGCTATCTCAAAAATCAATGAGATTAGGCTTACTTGATGTGGTTTTGCATAAAACGAAAGAATCTGGCAGAAAAAAGCGTTACTCTGCCCCGCGAGCCTGAGATATTAATCATTAAAATTTACGACTATTCAGGTTAGAAAATCTGTCAGCCACGAAATACTGCGATGCGAACAAACGTTGCGGTCATATTTTCATCATGTGAGGCGCGAGCCTGGATCTGTCGTGGGCTACGTTAGACTATTTAATAAATTTTACTGCGAATTCTAAGTTATTTCCATACCAGGTCCATATCAAGCGCAAGACTAGGCCTCTTATTCGGACTATGTCAGATTTTTTTAAGGTTTATGGCGTGGCAAAGCAGTGGCAAAGTATCGTGGCGCTCGCCAGTATCGTGGCACTGACGTTGTCTATATATATATATATATAATATATATAATTAAATTGAAAATTTTGATATATTTCATTAATTTTTTTGATGCGATAAAAAAATAATTGTTTCGTCCCTGCACAGCCTCTGAAGTATTATCGTCACTGTATATATATAGAATGTTGCGCGCATATATTATGCATATGTTATGCTATATCCTTACTATATATATGATATGTATATTATTGAAATGACGTTCACGCGACATCCCTTGGATAAGTTATAATAATATACATATATATATATATATACATATAAGTCGTAGACGTGTATATAATTATATACCAGCTAGGATGGTTAGAAAGTCTGGAAACAGTCGAATATCTGGAAAACTATAAGAAATATATTTCATACGAAAGCTGATGTATTTAGATCAGTTTTATAAGTGGTATATTAGGTAGAAATGTTAGTTGTCAAGGAAACTTAGAAATACACTTCAAAATTTTTAATTAGAAACCTTCATTTTTCATTGTATTCTTGATAATAAGCAATCAGAAAATGCAATGAAAAATGTAGGTTAATCCATTTAAATATTTCGAAGTGACTTTTACGTTTATATCTTTAACAACAATATTTAACACTAACATTTCTATCTAATGTGCGCTACGTAAAATCCTACATCTTTTGTACGAAACATTTTTCTCAAAAAATGCTTTCTTTTCCTGATATTCGACCGTTTCGGATTTTCTGATCACCTCATATATAGTCATACATGGTCATATGTAGTCATATACAATCATACATGTTCGTATAGCGGCATATGTAGTCATATACGGACATATGTGGTCATATATAATCATATATAATTGTACAAAAAAATTTTTACTCGGGGGGGATCTAATAAAAAGAGAAATTTTTCCTGCTTAAATATACAGATATTAGTAATATATGTACATATACAGTATTACAATAGAATATTGCATGTATGTGTATTATGATGTGTGAATATACGCATCAATAAAAAAATAAAAATTATTTTACTGAGATATTCATGCAGATATTCCCTATGTTTATTTATAAGCAATATTACAATTACATTTTATGTGTGTACATACATATATATACGTATATATATACATACATATAGTACACATGAAATTTTAATATTGCGTACAATAAACAAAGAAATCTGCATAAATATCTCAACACAAATAACTTCTATTTCTAACGAGTGTATATTCAAACATTATAATACTCATACATACAATATTATAATATTGTATACACACACACACACACACACATATGTACTATTATATATTTATACATATTTACATATTATATATTATACATATGTCACTATTATATATTTGAGCATGCAAACTTTATCTTTTTAGAAAAAGAGGTGAAGCAGCTACACGTACGGACAGTATATATTGATACACGGTAGTAGTGGTACTTTTCCGACTCAATGTCATTTTAGGTTATATAATGTGTCAATACATGAATACATGTATTCATGTTATTCATGTATTCAATACATGTATTCATGTATTGTGATACATTATATAACCTAAAATGATATTGAGTCGGAAAAGTACCACTACTACCGTGTATCGATGTATACTGTCCGTAATAATCTGTATTTCACATTACGTGTATTATGTATTTTTAGTAATGACAGTGTAAGAGCAATCATATGCGTTCATTGCGTTCGGTCCAAACGCTCACACACTATACGTGCGTTTACGAGCAAACCGAGCGACTGGTGGGAACTTGGGAAGTTGGGAACGGCATGCGGCCGGCGGCGACGCGCCTGAAGAGGGCGTAAGCGAACGATAAAAAATCTATTTTATCGATATCGATCAAGTTCGGCCGTCACTCCAGCATCCCCTTAAGAGAGCGTAGTAAATATATAAGAATTAGAATAGAATGCGTTAATCGATATATATTTTTGGATAATGTTCCAATTTTCTACTTTTACTTAAAAGGGAAAGTGCAACCCTTTTATTAATTGCGACGCGGCTTCTCGCAAATCTTATTATTTGCTCTAAAGGTAATAAACGAGTGGGTATTCCCTCCTTCGAATACGCTAAATAATGTTTTTCTTATGTCTACTGTCAAATCTGTCATGATGGCAGTAAGTACTTGTAAATGTTCATCTAAATCTTCGCGTTAAACATATTTATCTAGTTGCATTTCCATTCTCTTTGTAACATTCATTAATAAACTTTCATTATAGGCTGCGGCCTCTTCCAGATTACTGATATGTCCAATAGTTGCATTTAATATTTTTAACTGATGCTTCGCTGCATGCTGTAATATCTGCTGGTTATTTTGAAGTATCTGTAGTTGTTCGTTTATTCGCTGAGCATCGTTACCATCCATCATTCCGAACAGCGTTTTGCTGATCGCGCCAATAGCGTTTATTAACCCTCTTTTATTTGTATTGGAGTTATATAATGTCCTCAACTGATCTAGGGATGCAGTAAGTTGGATATTTTCCTTTTCCAAAATCTGCATCATATTCGTGCATATTTGCTGCACGTTTCCGGCGATGACCTTTTCACATCGCTTTTCCGTATTTTTTAAATACTCTTGTAGTTGCTCGAATCGAGTCTTTAAAGCGATAATCTTGAAGTGATCTTTAAAGCGGTGATCTTGAATCTTGAAAAAGCGGTAAATTAAATTTATTCATTTTATACGGTTAATTCTTTAATTTTTTGTGGTAACACTTAAATGGAGTAAGCTAACGCAATTTTGTGATAACGTTTCCCTATAAGCGCAAAATGTTCCTAAAATGTTACATGAATATTATTAAAAAATTAAAATAATGTTATAATATTTCGAAAATATAAATATTTTTTTAATATTACAGGAGTATTCTATAGAGGTTATATGTCCACTTATATAATAAACCTAGGTATTATATTTTAATATTCCTGAAACATTATTAAAATATTAATAAATATTAATTATTTTTAATTTTGTGCAATTTGAATTCACAATCCAGTAACGAAAAGTTCTTATCAGTCTATGCTGCA
>NW_017257470.1:70213-75756 GCF_001594055.1 Mycetomoellerius zeteki | reverse complement strand
TTTTCAATAAGATATACGTATATACTTAAGTTTCATTGTATAAAAAATAAAGATAGTACCATTGGGATTAAGTAAATAATAAAGATAGTATCACTTGGATTTTATTTTTTATTTTGATAGTAGAATTTAACTTGGCGCCACACATACAGTTGTTGATATCAAATCATTTGTACAAATAATACATATCATTAGATTAATATTCATTATTTATTTAATTTGGCATAGTATAAAGAAGTGGGATTTAACTTGGCGCCAGTTCTTGATATCAAATCTTTTACAGGAATGATACATATCATTAAAGATAATATTATTTATTTAATTTGGTATCCGAATTACATGAAATTTAACATGGCGTCAATTGTTGATATCAAATCTTTTATGTATCTTTTATATATCTACGAATGATATATATCATTAGAGTTAAGTAAATAACATGAAACAGTACCATTTGTGTTTTATTTTTTAATTTGATAGATAGGCTTTAATTTGATTAAAGTTAAGATTGTAGCATCTGAATTTTAATTTTTTATTTGATATTAATTTTTTCCGAAGAGTAATAATTTTTAACAAAGAATTAAAGTTGCCCTTAGTTGGGTTGAAATAAAAAGACCTTCAATAAGAATATCCTTGAAGAAAAATTAAAATTACAATTAATTAGATTGGATACTAGTGTTATATACAAAGGACAGGTTTCACTAACTCGATCTAGCCGAATCGGTGATTAACTGTCAACCATAAGTGGTCAATTGTACTAAACAGCAAACACGATTAGTCAGTTCCACGGCCAATTAAGTAATTGGCGTTGGTGAAACCGGCCCAAATGATTCTTTACGAAAAGCACGCACTCTTAGCGCTTTTTTACTTTTTTTTAAGAAGGTAAGTTTGTATAAATAACAAGAGACAGTACCATTTGTGTTTTACTTTTTAATTTTATAGAATTTAACTTGATTAGTTAAGATTGTATCATCTGGGTTTTAATTTTTCATTTGATACATTAATTTTTTTCGAAGAGTAATAATTTTTGACAGAGAATTAAAGTTGCCATTACTTGGGTTGGATTAAAGACCTTCAATAAGAATATCCTTGAAAAAAGATTAAAACACTCTCTCTCTCTCTCTCTCTCTCTCTCTCTCTCTCTCTCTCTCCAATTAATTGGGTTGCATACTTACAATTAGTATTATACACAAAGGACAGGTTTCACCAACTCGATTGAGCCGAATCGGTGATTAACTGTCAACCATAAGTGGTCAATTGTACTAAATAAAACTTACTTGATGCATAAAAAAAGTAATTCTTGCTCCTGCACTCGTGCATGTTCCGCGAGAACCAGCATGTAACGAACGATTCAATGCCGATCTGTCTACAGAATTTTACTATGCAGCCGCATACACATATCTATTATAGTTTAAAAAATATTAACGATGTTATTATTGTCCCTTGTTACTTTTGTCCCCGGTCTCCCCTGCTTGTTATAATTCGTTCTAAATCCTGATATATTTCAATAATATCCCAATTTATCTTTTATTTATCATTCACTAAAATACCAGATTAATATACACATTAAACATGAAACTAGAAACACATAAAATATAATGGCGTTAGTTGTATTAACATGATTAACCATTTAAATTAATTTTGTAAAATATTAATAACTACGACTTCTACCATTAGCAAACTCTTCGTAGAAAGAATACCAAAGCCACTCTTATCATTAAGCAAATTATAAAAGACTTTGTGTCTGTTGTCATAATCCGTTATAGGACATATAGAAGTTTAAATGCACGGTAATCCATCGCGGTGATATAATGTACGATTATAATTTGCCAAATATTTTTGTATGTATTACGTAAGTAATAATTTCATATAAAGTAAAACTTGTTTGCAACTTGTTTGTACGCAACTTGTTGTTTGTACGCACTTTCCTTTTTCAGTTTTTCTCTTTTTTGTTGTTAAAAGTAAAGTATCTAAAAAGTATCTAAATTTTTAAGGTATTTTTATGCTGTACTTGTATTTATACCCAGGTAATTTTTTAAAAATATATCTATACTTATATACACATATACACACACGTAAAACTAAATACTTTTCCCACATAATACCTACACATATGTATATTTACGTTTCAAACGATATCTGTTCTAACGTTAATAATTTCAATAATTTGGTCCAAATGATGCAGGTTACATACTCCTTATGTAGGGATTCGTGTTATTTTGCCTTTCCCTAATGAAAAATTTAATTTGGTGATGCTATAGTTTGGCTTATGTAATAAAGGCGATATATTATCGATTATCTAAATCAGTACTCGCAAGCGAAAACTATTTTATTTCGCTATCTTTACCTTATCATTAACAGTTCGACTTATCAGTAATATATGTATCAGTAATGATATATGTATCAGTAATACATGTATCAGTAATGATAAAATATATAAGTACACAGAGTGAAATATGCAATAAACATAAAAAACGTTATATGATAAGCTACCTACTCAGTTTCAAACATATATATTTGTATATACTTTTTCGTCAATCAAATATATTAATTGTTTTCTTAAACAAATGAAATAAGTGATTTCGTGGATAAATATCAAGTGTAAAGCACATATTACAATATCGTGACATATTTTTCAATATTTAAACTTTGTTAACTTATTTTCTTTTTCTTAAGTAAGTAACAAATTTGGTATCATTATGTATTCACACACATATTATCAACTTATTTATTGCCATTATATTTAAGATGACTCTACACGGTTAATAATACTGTCGGTGTTGAATATTAGACAATCTTACTAATCGTGTGGTAAATATTAGTTGATTAACGTCCCATACAGCACCGAAAGTTTTCAGAAATATCTCAAAAATATTTCAACTGAAAAGTGAAACATTTCATAAAAATTGCGAAATATGACTGCAACATTTCTGAGACAGCTCTGGAATAGTAAAATGTCCGCGATTCTTGCACATGAAATCTTGTTGAAAGATAGATGAAAAGTTACAGAAAGAATCTGCAATCTTTTTGAAACATTGTACTATCAAAAAGTTTTCAGCTACTTTTAGTACTTAAAAAATCATATTTAAATATATACTTGATTGATATTTAAATATCATTTCTGAAGTACTTCAAATTTATTAAGAGTTTTGCAGGGTTGTTAAAAGTTACTTCCTCGTTACTGTGTCGTTACTTTTTATTTTCTTCAAGGATATTCTTATTGAAGGTCTTTTTATTCCAACCCAAATAATAGCAACTTTAATTCTCTGTCAAAAATTATTACTCTTCGAAAAAAATTAATATTAAATGAAAAATTAAAATTCAGATGCTACAATCTTAACTTTAATCAAGTTAAAGTCTATCTATCAAATTAAAAAATAAAACACAAATGGTACTGTTTCTTGTTATTTACTAAACTATAATGATATGTATCATTCGTATGAAAGATTTGATATCAACAATTGGCGCCAAGTTAAATTCCATGTAATTCGGATACAAAATTAAATAAATAATATTAACTTTAATGATATGTATCATTTCTGGCGCCAAGTTAAATCCCACTTCTTTATACTATGCCAAATTAAATAAATAATGAATATTAATCTAATGATATGTATTATTTGTACAAATGATTTGATATCAACAACTGTGTGTGTGGCGTCAAGTTAAATTCTACTATCAAAATAAAAAATAAAATCCAAGTGATACTATCTTTATTATTTACTTAATCCCAATGGTACTATCTTTACTTTTTATACAATGAAACTTAAGTATATACGTATATCTTATTGAAAAATCTTCCTATTCCAATTCAAACGATTTTTCCTCTTAAAAGAAATTATTATATCACTATTCATTCAAAGACATTTTCTCTTCCAACTAAAGTAGTGATTATTTAATTCTCTTTCAAAACATTATATAAAACATCACAAAAATACGTTATCTTGCTTCATTTAAGTGTTACCACAAGAAATTAAAGAATTAACCATATAAAATGAAAAAATTTAATTTAAATAGAAAAATTTTTCATGTAAAAACATTTGAGCCGAAATTTCCTGAGCCATTTTTCTGTGCAGTGCTGTGAAGCAGTTATTATCGAGTAAAGCTAATCCAATGGGCGTCATCTTTTAAACGGACGCATGTTCGTGAGCCGCGCGCCAAGTAGTGTGCGTGAGTGCTCCGCCGCACCGCTATGCCACTGACTTCGCCGCTATCGCGCAATATTCTCAAAGCATCATAATGATGCGAAAAATTTGTTTTGCATTAAAAATCATATTCCTTCTGTTAGAAGCATTTTCTTTCAGGAAAGTTTTAACAAGGGATACGAGAACTCTCGTTAAAATGTAGCAAATTATAGATTACATAAAAAATATAATCTTTTTGCTTACAAATTATTTAAAAAATCTTTCTTTGTAAATTTAAAACTCTGTAAGTCTCCTTTTACATAGAATAGAAATGTTATCTTTTTCTTATTCATACTTTTTAATTAATTTTCTCATAAAAAGTTCTCTATATAACTATCTATACAAATGACTGGTTATTACTTAAAAAATCCATTTCTTAAAAAGTTTCAACATAAAATGTAGATATATTAAGAAAATATAAAACAGAAAATAATAAAAACTTTTTATTATCAACATTTGGAAGTTTGAATAAGCAGAAGGAATGAATTCTGTCTTATGTTAAGTTATTTTTTAAGCAATCCTATTCTTTTTCATAAATTTTTGCGTTAACACTTAAATTTAAAATGAATTATTTTAATGAATTTTTTTACGAGAGGTTTTATCTAGTATTCTGAAGTAATGAATTTTCTTTTAAAGAGTTTTTTATAACAATTAGATATCCAAATAAACTCATGCTCAAAAGAAAATATGTAAAGCGTTATAAAAAATAGAGATTTCTTTCTTTATAAAAAAGATTTATCTTCTCTTCATAATATTAAAGAGAATTTTTTGGTGAGCTGCTTTAATTTTAATAAAACAGCATAAAAGGTACCTTCACTGATGTAAAAAACTTTTAAAAAGTAATTGTCTAAAAAATTATAATCTTTATCAAAAAATGAATTGATACTATGTCGCGACATAATAATAATTATACAAATTAAAATTATATCATAACAGAAATTTATAATTATTATTATGTCGCAACACATAATTTTAATTTTGTGTATAGATATTTTAATGTCTTAATATTGTTAAAATTGCTAATAACGACATGCATATGGCAAACCATTTTATTTTATAACAACAGGAAACGATATTCTAAGGCTAATATTGAAGAACTTAAATTTCTAGCTGCCGGTTTATAATTATGTTGTTACGTAATAATAATTCAACGAATTATAATTATGTAAAGGCGTAATAAAAATTCTATGAATTAAAATTATATCCTGTAAGGGATGTAAGATATTAGTTAATAAGAAGTATCAAGAGGTTGAACTGTCGCGCCTTAAACTGTCCAACCAGTGCGCTGGAGACAGCCCGACCAATAGCGATGGCGCTGAGCCGCGAGAAGAAATGCGCACGCAGACGATCGATAGACGAGAGCAA
>NW_017257470.1:59621-70198 GCF_001594055.1 Mycetomoellerius zeteki | reverse complement strand
CGAATAAAGGCTGTGTGCTAAACTGAATTTTCCTCGCAATATTCCTTTCATTCAATATCCCAATCACTCTCTTACAATTCCCAACCACTCTCTTACAATCCTGACATAATATGATAATTTCGAACTTTTATTACGCTTCGTACATAATAGTAATTCAGTTAATTTAAATTGTGTCTAAACTGAAATAAAAATAATTTTGATTATGTCCTGACATAATTTTAATTTTTTTAATTCATTTAATTATTGTTATGTCACAATATAAATTTAATGCGTCAGCTATAAGGCTTTGAGTTCTTTAATATTAGATTAAGAATATTGTTTTATTCTATTAAATATCAAAATTTTTTGGCCATATGTATTTTATTATTTAGGATTTTAACAATATTATAAAAATCAAATTCCTTTATCCAGAATTTATAAATATACAGGGTGTCCCATGTTAAATAATGCATTAAGATTTCTCGAAAACTATAGTAGATATGGAAAACTGTTTCAAACAAAAATTGTATGGTTCGGAGGAGGACATAAGAAGGTACTATTGATTTGACCTTGGGTGGCGTCGCCAAGGCCAGATCAAGGCCACATCGATTTTTTAAAATGGAACCCTTTATTTTTTATTACATTTTCTTGTAGCTTACCTCGAGAACTTTTAAAAACACTATAATAAAGTTATTTTTCATTAAGTACTTTTTGAGTTATAATGCTTGAAAGTTACAGTACAGCCGGCATTAGCATTACGCAAGGTGTCCGATTGACGGCTAAAATCTCTTGAATGTTATTCAGGATCATGTCCTGGATGATATTTATCAAGATCAAGGGCATTGGAGATTATTCTTTTTATTTTTTTTTGCAATAAAAATTCATTTTTACGTAAAAATGAAAATAAGAGGTACAATCTCCAATGGCCTTGATCTTGACAAATGTTATCCAGGACATGATCCTGAACAACATTCAAGAGGTTTTAGCTGTCGGTCGGACACCCTGTGTAATGCTAATGCCGGCAATATTGTAACTTTCAAGTCTCAGAACTCAAAAAGTACTTAGTGAAAATGAACTTAAATATAGTGTTTTGGAAAGCTCTCAAGGTAAGCTACAAGAATATGTAATAAAGAATGGGAAATTCCATTAAAAAAATTCAAAGTGGCCTTGCTCTCATTTTGACAACGCTATCCAAGATCAAACAAATGGTTCCATCTTATGCTCTCCTCAAAGTGATAAAACTTTTGTCTGAACATATTAGTCATTTGACACACACTTTCAGAGATAATAGCTTGTAACGCTTTACATGGGCCACCCTGTATGTGCAAAACATTTATATTTTAATTATGAAGATTCTTTTGTAGATATTGAATAAAAATGAGGGAAATTTTGGAAATTTTATGCGGAATTATTGTTCTCATCTTTGTCTTTTATTATTATTACAAATTGAAGTTTGATTTCTGGAAAAAACATGGAATACCTGGACCTAAACCCACAATATATTTCGGCATGGTGAAGGACATTATATTACAAAAAAAAATACCTCTGGAATATTATAAGGAAATATATGATGAATATAAACATGCGTCACTAGTGGGATTCTTTAATAAAACAGTACCAATATTAATGATAATAGATCCCGCTTTGATCAAGGATGTTCTGATCACAGACGGTATGATATTTACAGGACGTGGTATTCGTTACTCCAAAAAGGTATTTAAAGTAATTGCTTTATATTTTTTCACCTAAGAATTATTATTTCACATGTTTTATTATATATAATTAAAATTGAATGTGTGCAATCAAACGTTTAGCAAAAAGAATATTTTTATTATATTAAGAGATCTTATATGTGTTGCTATTATTTTTAACCCTCAAATTTCACACTGGTGCGGATTCGAACCAGCAAAAATTTCAAACTGCCGTCATCTCTCGATGTGTTGATATATCACTCTTTCTCTATAACGACAAACTTGTCTGATCTTTATTGTGTACGCCGCAAGCGTTCCCATGGTCATTCCTGTCGTAACTTTGAGTTGGTGCAAATTCGCACTTGTGTGGAATTTGTGAGTGCAAAATTGGTGTCTACAAAATTTTTGAAAATTAATTTCTCAGCAAAGTTTTCATTAAAACTTAATCAAAAATATTTTTATGTATGTACTAATTTTTATTACGGTAATTGTACAGTTTACACTGACTACCTCAAAAATCAGATTTTCTAACTTCAATAGTAGTCAACTTTAATGCTAAATATCTCGGTTCGCGGGGCAGAGCGACGCTTATTTCTGCCAGATTTTTTCATTTCATGACGCAAAAACGCGTCAAATAAGCCTAATTTTATTAATTTTAAGCCTTTATTCTTGAGTAATTTCTTAATGTTATTGAATTAAGTAACGAAAAAATATTATTTATATTCTAAAGACCTTTCTTTATTTACACAAATTTATTAATTTAACGTTTAATATTCTGTATTATTGGAAAAAATTGATATATCATACATTGCCAAAGTGGCATCTTCCCCCTATATTGTATATATGGATAAAATGCCACCTCACATGGGAGATATTATAAATAATTAAATAATGCCATGCAATATAAACTTGCATATTTTACTTATTTACAGTCCATAATCAATTTAAGCTATAAAGACACATAAAGGTATGATAAAACATAAATTGAGGAAATATGAAAGAGAGTAATTTAGGAAGTAAGTTGGACATACTTTTATTCGTTTAAACAGAATTTCATTAATTTAAAATATATCGAATTACATATAAGGCATCCAAAATTTTAATTCATAAAATCGTTTTAATGACGGTTTCTAGTAGGAAAAATTGTGTTTTGTATTTATTCATCTTATCCCCAAGTGTAAGAGGAATATTCAATTGCAACTTTTACGCATGTAAGAATATTATGAATTATAATCTATATCATCCACATGACCGCCAGGGAATACTGATTAAAACCGTATATTGCCCGGTTTTATAGTAAGCATCGAAATACAGACCTTAACTATTAGCATACCAAATATTACAAATAGCATGTTTCACGACCTACCTTTTCGTATTTCATATAATCTTTTCCAATCGACATTGGTATGAACATGTTCATCTAAGCTGATAACTACGTAACTGTTTGCCACACGCTTTTGCACACAGTCAGTATGGTCAATGCGCGTTCTATAAAAAAAACTATAAATAAAGTGGCGTCTTCCCCCTTGTGGCATCTTCCCTCGAATTACCTTATCTTGCAACGACTGTGATGCAACATATATTGGTCAAACAAAGAAACAACTTCAGACAATAGTTCATGAACACTTGTCTAATATCAATAAAAAAACGGGTTCCCCGTCGGTAATCTCGAATCATCGCTTGTCTCTAAACTATGACTTCGACTGGAAGCAGGTTAAAATATTGGATGGAGAACCATCATATAATAAGAGATTTATTTCTGAGATGGTCTTCATAAAAAAACAGACGCAAGGATTTAACAAACAGAGCGATACAGAATCACTGTCTGATGGATATCTTCCCTTAGTACAATCCTTATCCCCTTCCTAATAATTCCTACACGTTGCCCCCTTCTCATCACCTCTCTCCTTCCATCGTTTTTCATTGTTCTCTTAATTGGATTACTCATTTTAACAGCAAACGTGACATATTAATTTTTTTAATTCTCCGATTTTAAGAAGTCCTATAGATTAACTACATAATAGCTGACTTATCTATCCAGGTATCACTCATTTATATTATATTTTATTTTTCAATTTGGTTTTTTACACATATGATACAGACAGTGTATAATTAATTTATATCAATTTTAGAATGATCATTTCATTATTTATTTAGATATTAAATATGTGTACAATGGATTAAGCAAGGAATCATATCAATTTTGGAAGAAACACAGAATAATCTAGTGGAAAAAATCGAAATGGTAATAGACAATCTTCCTGGTAGTGTATACTTATAACATTTCATAATCCAACTTGTGTTAAATGTAGACACATCATTAATTTTGAAATTTATCATCGTTTATTAGAAATAATGAGTTTCTTTGCAGAGCGCTTAAATGACCTATTTTATTATTTTTGGAAGATTTCCCAAGCTTTCCTGGATAAATAAGCATTATTCCATGAATGTACGGACTTTTAAAATGACAACTGCATAAGTTTTAATGGTGTCCATTCAGGGCCAATTTTGGCCATTTTTAGATTCCCTCCTTTGTAAGATAATTTTTCTATACGATTTCCACCTGAATGTAATTGTTCTTCTCATCGTCTTAATTGACGTTCAGATAAAACTCTTCTAAATTTATTTTGCACTGATTTTTAGCAGACGTTTCCTTTTAGTAGCAAACACATGTCATTTTGACGTCAAATTCTGGTCATGTTGGTACGAATGACGTCAAGTGACCAAAAATTGACCAACCGATGTTATGACATCATTATGACGCCGTCATAATGACGTTAGAATGACGTCATATTTTGGTCTTCCTTAATTTTCCATTTGGAAACGTCCTAACATGATGTCATTTTGATGTCGTCGCGATAACACATATAATTTGCGAAATTAGAGAGAGAGAGAGAGAGAGAGACGACGTCATTAAGACGTTATTATTAAGCGTCAACAGTGATTATTAGAGTGAACAGACATATATATATATATATAAATATCCAAAGTAGTAATAAATTTGACGTTATTTGTCGCTATTTTAACATCTAATTACATCAAATTAATTGTTGTTATTGAAAACGTCCTAACATGACGTCAAAATGACGTCCTTGCAATGACGTCAATAATTTTGTGACATTAGAACGTCATTAAGACGTCATTTAGTGACGTCAGCCATGGTCAGTAAATCACCAAAATATGACGTCAAAATGACGTGTATTTGCTACCTGGATTATAAGGTTCTTGATAATTGAGAAAGATTTTTTCTGTTACTTCCAACCCATTATAGTGAAAAATGCTATCCAGCAATAATTTTTGTATATTTTCTTTTAATTCTATTTCTGCTTCAGTTATTGATGTTTCTGTTAGATATATTGAACTTATAGATGCTAATAAAAGTCTAACAATATTAAGCGGATTAACAATCATTTCCAAAGATTAAACTTTGCTTTGAATAGTACCTAATATAAAAACAATTTAACAAATTGCACAGATATGATTATGACTATTACACTGACTGAACGTAAAACTGCTACGTGAATATTCTTATACTGTCCACTTACTATACTTATCTTGAATATATACATAAACTTATATCATAAATTACCGCCCAGTTATTATCTAATCTTTTATCAGCGACTTTCAGCAGAAAAAGCAGCTCTGCAACATATTCCAATGTTATCTTTGAAAAATATATCATGACTCTGATACGTGATACGTACTTTTAAAAGGTTATATTTTATATCATTACATATCACAAATTCTTCAGACATGACATTTTCCAATAAATTTAAAAAAAAAGGTATAATATTTTTAAATGCGACAGAGTTTTTTTAAATACATTCTTCAAAAAGAGAGAGAGAGAGAGAAAGAGATTTAATTTTATACAATAATTTTATTATAAGGGAATGAATTTGGAATAAAATTATCTTTAATTTTTCTTCATGGAAGAAATTAAATATCAAAGAATTAATTTACAGATTATGTATATATTTAAAAAATTATTACGTTTTTCTCTGAATACATATCTGAATAAATAAAAATCTGAATACATATATACAGTTATAAAGCATATACAAATTTTATTATAGAAAACTATACAAATTTTACTTAAGACATCTTTTCATATATCTTATTCCGACAATTACTTACACATATGAGCATGGATAGCGTATATATGAAAGCGTTAATAATTAATTCTCGAAAATGAAATGTCGTAATGTAACTTTATTACACATGGTTGAATTCATAAAAAAATAATCTTTAATTTGGTTAAAAAAAATTGAAAATTTAAGAAAATGATGGCTGGTGGAGGGATTTTGTTAAAAAATAAAAAAAATAAAACAAAAAAATAAAAAAAATTGTTTTTTTCTTTATTACTTTAAAGTACTCTTGAAACCGTACAATTTTTGTTTAAAAAATTTTTTTCTATCTTTTATATTTCCAACGATATTCGTCTCGAAAGAAAACACTGTTTTTTTTTAAAGGAGCGTTTCACCCCTTAAACATGAATTAGCGCACGTATAAAAAAATACGTGTCTCTTAGATTTTTGTGTTTTACAACATATTTCATAGAGAATCAAATTGGTTCCGGACAGTTGTGAAACTTCCGAAGAACCCAAACATGATAGTCGAAATGCCCGTTATGTCAATTATTACTAATTATATACACAAGTTTTAAATATTTTTACCTTCCAGTGTCGGCTTACATTAGCTTATATTTTTTACTTAAACTAACTATGAATATTGACAGATAGTAAGCATACATGTGCATGAGATGATATAGACAAAGTCAGCTCGACATCAATTTTATCTTTCTCTATCACATATAAAATAATCGAAGTGAGCTAGTTGCATAGAATTCAGTGGTGTTATCTTTTAACTATATGCATATAAAATGAATAGACATTATGGAGGTAATTCTCGGTAGAAAAGTCCTTGATCTGACACAAAAATGACGTCACAAACATCAAACTATAACTTTAAATAAGTTTAATCCTACATAAGGCTACTATTAAAATTTCAGACAAATGCATTCATTAGTTTCCTTATTTCGGTCATGTAGCAACCAACTTTTGGTTCCATCACGATGCATTTACTCACACTTTTTCAATTGCAGCGCAAAATTGCATAATTTGCGCTTCGAATTGATTTTTGTACGTATTTACCAGATTTAGCGTTCAGTGACGTTTTCCTTTTTCTAAACGTAAAGAAATGTCTTCCAGGAAAAAGATCTGGCTCAAATACTGAAATAATCAATGAAACTAACGCTCACTTCGAAAACTTAGAGAAAATCGTATTATACGGACGGTATGAAAAAGTTAGAATATCATTGGAATAATGTATTGATCTGAGGGGGGTATATTAAAAAATAAAAGAAATTATCAAACATCACGTGTTTTCTTTATCAGGCCGAGAACTTTTCGAACTATCCTCGTATATGTAGCTAGTGTGTGCAACATCAATAATGATATCTATTAAAATCGGACACGAAGTTTTGTATTTATTTAATGCATGATTTCTATTCATAATTACCATTTCTATCAATATTTATACACAGGCTGAACCGTTTGAACCGCTAATGGACACGCTTTTTTATACAAAAGAAGAAGAAGCATTACATCTAAGAGCAAAACTATCGCCACTTTTCACACCTAGTAAACTTAAAAATATGCTATCTTTATTAATACAACGCTCGGAGGCCTTCAAAAATTGGTTGGACAATTCGCTGTTACTGAAGAATAAATATATAAATTGTAACGAATTGGCGGCAAAACTTACCGCTGACTTCTCTAGTGTCTCTTTATTTAATTATGATGTCAAGACTTTCCAAGATAAAAAGATTGAAATTTATAAATATGTGAAAAAGTTCAATAAAGGAGATTCATGGAAATATATACTCAAACAATTGCTACCAGATAAAGTAATATACAACAAATTATATGATTTAATCAGCTATTATTTGTTTGATGCTGAATTAACGCAATTTTGTATCCGCTTCGCTATGGATATTGTAAATGACAGAAGAAAACATAATATTTTCAAATATGATGTTATTAACATACTTAAGGAGTTCGAGAAAAACAATAAATGGACTGAAAAAAAAGGTACGTAAAAGCTTTTTACATTTATTAAACATCTAAAATCTGTTTTATAGTAATCAAGAGATGTAATAGTGCCTTACAAGGAGATGGTAAGGATTGTAAAATGCCAAATCCTTTAAAAGGCTTTAAAAGGCCGATAGAAAACTATAAAAAAGAATTTTATCAAAACTAATTGTATTTTTGGTTCGCGATTTTCATAAATGATTTAATATAAGGTAAAGTCACTAGTTGTGGACCACTCTTAAAAAAAGAATTTTTATCCAAAACGATACCGAATTAATAAAATATTTAATAGTTATAATTGATCATAAAGATTACATTATGAATGATTTTATTTCATTTCGATATTGTTTTAAACGTTTTAATTTTAGTTAAGTGAAGTAAACACGATTATTAATATTTAGACCCCATGTACTAATTGCGAATCAGTTCACCAAATGCTTTATCCTTCTTAGATTTAATTTCAACTCAGCATAATATTGATTTTTTTCATAATATCTAATGCTATTTACTCCTCTAAAAGCCATAAGGCAATTCTTATAGTATTATATTTTGAATGAATTTTTAAAGATACATACCTTAGTAACTTTAGTTTATCTGTCACGTTTTATTAATTAACGATATCAATAAAATGTGCAGCGCTAATTGCTAATAAATAAAGAACAACCCGAGTGGAAATATATCTGGGCGTTCCAATATTCTATATTGGGTTCCGTAGGGAAGGTTGTGGCACGCCATCGGAAATCTAGCCGGGTGCTACCTAGTATTTCATCTAGGCGCTAGACAGAATTATGCTGGGGTGCCAAGATGGGCTAGCTAGCGCCCGGCCGGTGAGGCAGGATCATAATAACCATGGTAGAAGTATAAGGGTATGCTCTTGCGCATGGTCACTGTTGAATCAAAATATGTAGCAAGCATACGTCATCATTAAGCACGAAATTCGAACGTATGTTTTTAAGCATGCTTTTCAATCCGAAAAATTTTCCGACTCCTTTCAATCCGACTCATTTTTTTTTTATGATGATTTCTTATGTTGATAATTTCCGCATCCTTTAACCACACAACGTATTGTGAATGTGAAATCATTCGACTTTGCACTACAGAATTTATTCGGCATGTGCTGCACATGTGTTGGCAACATGGCGACCATATTACATTGACACGAATCGCTTCGGATATAGACTGTGTTCCAAAATTGACTGCCAGTACTGAAAATCTATAGTGCACGTAACGTAAACTGTAGCATTTTCTGTGCTGGCAGTAAATTTCGAACACAGCCATAGTTGAAGGCTGGCCAAATATGACGCGTATGCTTGATACATGCGCAGTGGTCTACCACTGATTGAGCATACCCTTACACTTCTACCATGATAATAACTATTTTTTAATGTAACTAATGTTATTCAATAATATGAAGTAAGAAGTAAGAATAAGGGCCAGTTTGACTATCGCGTTCCTGAAACTCTTCCAGCGATGCTAGGATAGGCTCGATGACGCGCGACACGTGCCACTTACGCAAATCGGTGCATTGATATTGTTCAAAGTTCCGGATGGCGATACTTTTATTCGCGCGTTTATCACCCACTACAAACTCACCATTAAAAAGTGACACAGTGTTTATTTTTATAGAGTTATATCGTTGTAATGCACCTTGTACACGCTCGAGCACAATTTCACTCGCGTCTGCGAAGAATCGACGGGGTTCGATATGCTTAGAGTTTAACACTGCGCCCGTCAGAATATGGCATCAGAACGCCGTTTCGATTTCGTCCCATCGGAGTCTATATCCGGCGCCTATATGCACGAATCGTCCACGCACGGATTCCTTTAAACTCTCGAGCCGCGCGATACACGCGATCAGTGATTGTCTGTTACATATATCGATCGATAATCACGTACGTTTGGCACGGTTCTGCTCCTCCAAAGATTCTATAAATTCATCGCAACGTTGTTCCTATGCGCTGTACTCGTCTATCGTACTAAGCAGGGTAGCTTGCTCAATCAAATCGTACTCGATGTTGTCACTTGTGCTGTCAGATTGTCTAATGACATCATTTAACTTCTTTCCTCGTTTGCTCCGACCCTGCTTTCCACTGGGGTTGGTTACCGAATCTTCAAAAGGATTATTCTGGTTCTCCAGGGTTCACCCGCGTTGCCTTCTGCTATGCTTCGTGGAAGTGGGGATAGGAATTGAGTAGGAAAGGCTATGCGATGCTAGCTAGAGTCGGCACCGTATATTGCACATGCGCATCCTATTTGAACCCTGGTATTATCATGAACAACAGATCCTATCTTAAAATTGGCGTGTTACGTGCCCTGAAGCCTCTTTTCGTTGAGGCTGTTAGAGTATTAGTTTGAGTATTAGTTTGTCGTATCTAAAGGTTTTGGGGGTCGCCGATTTCGAATCCGGTCTCAAAATTTGGAAATTCAAAATGGTTGAATCAATATGGCGGATTGAAGTTTTACCGAAAATACTAAAAGTCTTCCGATTTTTGCGAAATGTAGTATTAAAAGGTTTTCGGGGTCGCTGAAGCCGAAACCGATCTTAAATTTTGAAAATTCAAAATGGCTGAACCAATTTGGCGAACGGAAATGCTACGTGCCTTGAAGCCTCTTTTCGTTGAGGCTCTCAGAGTACTTCCTTTCCGTTGAAATGTTGTATCCAAAGGTTTTGGGGGTCGCCGATTTCGAATCCGGTCTCAAAATTTGAAAATTCTAAATGGCTGATCCAATATGGCGGTTTGAAGTTTTACGAAAATGCTAAAAGTCTTCCGATTTCCGCGAAATGTAGTATTGAAAGGTTTTCGGGGTCGCTGATGTC
>NW_017257470.1:20852-59215 GCF_001594055.1 Mycetomoellerius zeteki | reverse complement strand
TTAAAGAGTCTTCAATGACACTAATTTCGAACAATCTTTCCATTTTCTATTCTTAATCTAAAATTTTAAAATTTAAAATATTTAACTATTTTGGCGAACGGCAATTCTACCATTGGTTCAGCCATTTTGAATTTTCAAATTCTAAGTTCGGATTCGGCATTAACAACCCCGAAAACCTTCTAATACTTCATTTCGCCGAAATCAAGAAACTTAGCATTTCCGTCCGCCATATTGGTTTCGCCATTTTGAATTTTTAATTCAATATAGTAATTTAATCAAATAGTAATTTAATAATAAATTCGTAAATCAAAATCATTACTTTTATAATATTTATTATAACCAAAATGATATTTATTAAAAGCGTTTTCTACAAATGTAAAACAAAAAAAAGGAAGCAACATGTACCGAGATTAGATTAGCGTTCGAAAAAAAAGGATTATAAAATTGTTTATGGTAATTAACTAAAGATTTCCATTCGCCATAGTGACTCAACCACTTTGAAATTTCAAATTTTCAATCCGCCATAACGATGAGGTCAGTTTTCTAATGCAAACATTTAGAATATAAATTCGTAACAATATATTTCATAAAGTCTAAAAAGGAGAGTATAATGGAGCAGCGCGCGCGGAGCGTGCGCAGGGAATGTGCTAGTTTAAATAAAAAACGCATTGAAATTGTCAATTATATGAATCATAGCTATCAACTTATAAAAAATCTGTCATATAATTTTCACGAACACACATAATAAGTTAATTAATAAGTTAAATTGACTTCAGATACAAATATATGAATAAGAGAAATCAGTATAATAAAATAAATACTTAGAAGATTATCGCAAATTTTTTGCACTATTTCAAAATATGCATTGAATATTATCTAACACGATTTCAGTAAATAATTAATATACAATTTTTGTATTTCTTCTTTGCAGAGATATTGGGCCAACATTTTAGTACGGAATTATTTATGTTCTTCTTGGCTGCATTTGAAACGTCTGCTGTAACAATATCTAATACATTATATGAATTAGCTTTAAATCATACTATTCAAAACAGACTTCGCGAAGAAATAAGAAATACATACATAAAAAATAATGGAGAAATAACATTTGACGACATAAATATGATGTTCTATCTGGATGCAGTTTATAAAGGTAATTCATTCATTATAATTAATTTTAAAATAATTGATGTGAAATAAATCTTAGAGGAATATAAATCAGGAGATGCGGTAGCGTTTCCCGTTAAGTATTATATATTTTTGAAGTTTAGTACAATAAAAAATAATTATTGTATTATTATGAAAGGGACATTACTATATGTCACGAAAGAGACGCTACAGCGAATCCTTTACAGGAAGAAGTACGCTATTGTAATAAAAAAACATTATATTGTTTAAATAAATTGATATTATGAAAAAATGCATATATTGGTAAAGAATATAGACTTTTACAATTAAAATGAGATAATAACCATGTCCGTAAGTACACTTGATGCATAGATATGAATATATGCACATATTTTTCTTCTCTTTTCTCTCTCTCTCTCTCTCCCTCTTTCTGCACGATTTATATCATTTATGTCATTCAAACACGTCGATGTCGTTGACATCAACGTATTTGATCATCTTCGCAAAATCATGTCCCCTTTTGACAAATCTTTTCCTTTTTTGTTGAAACTTTTCTGTATCTTTTTCTGTACCTCTTTTGCACTTTCTTTTAACTTATTTTCTGCACTTTTTCTATACTTTTCTTCACTTTCCTATGATTCCGACATAATTTCTGTCTTGTTTCTCTCTTCATAGTATTGTTCATGGTGGAATCAAAAAGGTGAAGCATTCTGATGCACAGTAGACAGTAAAATAATTGCGGCTTCTAGTCAGACGCGATCGGCAATACGAAAAATAATCATGTGGCGAAATGTTATTTTCAAACGTATAATTTACTAAATTATTTATTTAACAATTTATTTAATTGAAACATGATCTTTTCACTTCATATCGTATAAATCTATTTTAAAATTAGCGACATGCCTATCAGCGACTCGTGCCCATTCTCGATTTCTGTCACACATTTCCGTCATGGCTAACATGTTCTTGAAATGCCATGCAATACCGATAGCATTTGATTGATCGAAATTCGCCCTATCATGCGCAATGCTTCCTTTCTGATTCCACCATGGTATTGTTTACCATAGCAAGAAGAATCAGCACGTCAACGGTGAAACTGCGATTATCGTATTCAATTGTTTGTTTTTTTTTTCATACTGTACAGAATATCGAAAATATACACAACCCCAAATAATGCAAATAATATCAAAATAACGTTTTATTAGTCAGAGAAAAGCATAAGAGCTAAATTGGCGCGTTCAGCGGTTCTAGGAGGATATCCAATTCCGGCGGTTCTAGTGTTAACTCTTCGCTTCTGAGCATTTGCTTCAGTTTTTCGCTCGGAGATTTGACGTTTGGTCGATTCACACCATTTGACTATCTGGTCTATCAGTAGCTGGCTTTCGATCTCTATTTCCTCACTAGAGTTACCGCTTACCAATACTATGATATTATCTGCGAAGCTATGAGAGCTAGATCGTTATGAAGCGATCATTGGCTTGCGTCTTCAATATTCTCAACAATTCGTCGAATAAGATTCCAGCAAGCCGGTCCAAGCACCAAGCTTTGCGGACATCCCTTTGTTGCCCGCTTTGATACTCTTGTATCACTAACTGAAAGGCTTATTTGCTTATTATCGAAGTAGCTTCGAAGAACTTTGAAGACATTCTTAGGACATATTCTCGTGATTTCAAGCTACTAAGCACTAAGGTCCACCAGACATTGTCAAAGGCGCCTGAGATGTCGAAGAGCAGCGCCATGGTGTACCTTCTTTCAAAGGTAGAGACCACGCGTCGCAGCTCCACGACCGCATCCTCCGTTGACTTCCCCGGTATAAATTCGAACTGTCGATCGGAAATCCTGCCCGGCGCCAATACCGTGTCCATTAGGCGTATTTTGAGAAGCTTTTCGAAGAGTTTCCCTATCACGGAGAGCAGGCGATTGGTCTGTAAGGTTTCGGGTCCTTTTCATCCTTATCCCCACCTTTCAGAAGGACTCGCAATGAGCCCTCCTTTCAGATCGTAGAGAAGACGGCCCATTGACAGCAACCATTAAACACTCTTAGGAATTGTTCAGGGATTTCTGTTATTGCAGCCTTTAATACTTTGACATCCACCAGATCTAGGCCTGGAGCTTTGTCATTTATAAATGTTTCAACCACCGTGGCCATTTCCCTATGAAAAACGGGGCATCGCCGTATCTAGCGTTATTCGTCACACAGTTCCTGCGTGTCCTCATGGCTTAGGTCGTCTGATATGTGTACATCAAACAAGCAGTTTGCTATTTCCTCTACGGTCATCATGAAGTATTCACTTTTAGCTTATTAGCCTGCTGCTTGTACACGAAACCCCATGGCTTCTCATTGCCACAATTTGACAAATTTTCTTCAGCTTTCAGATTTCATCTTCTTTATTGTCCTGCTATATTGCAGAGATGTTCAATACTCTTACATCATGACTCTAATTACTTGGCTTCTTTGATTTCTTCCTTCTTTTAATTCTTGAATCTCTTGTCTTTTGCGTCTTACCGCGTTTTTCATTTTGGTTAGTTCATGCGTCCACCACGGATTGGACTTCCCAGTCCTTTTTCTTGGCATCGATATTTCGTATGCCTCTAGGATAACTTCTTGAAGAGTTTCAATCATTCTCTCTGCTTCTCCTGCGGATCTCAGGCCGAGAATCTCAAGCCTCGATCCCGACAGATCCCTTTCAGGTTCTTATTGAATCGCTTTTAATTTTCCCGACGTATGTCGAACCTAGTGTTCGCGATCCTGTCATTCGCCACTTTTGGCACTCTCACCCGATCTTCACGCAGTTGTGATCACTAGTTGTCCATTCACGCCTCATTCCATTCGCCGACGAGCTTATTTGAGGTGATCCTAAGGTTAAATCTCTATAAAAGATGATTCCCTCCTCGTTTCATAGGTGGGCCCTTGATGGACTTTATTTATTTCTGGGCCAAATGCACGAATGAGATTCTCAAACTCCCTTTCTCTATCGTCAGTCTCTCGGAAGCCCCAGAGCGACGATCATGCGTTGGCATCTACCGCCACCAAAAACCTCTTTCCTCTCAGAGAGTGAAACACCATTTCGAGATGCTTGAGGTGCCTCTCAACTTCCTCACTGTACTGAAAGTAGTATGGTGTAGAATGAGAAGCCAGGCGCCTGTACTTCCACACATACGCAGTGCTAAGTTGCGAGATAAATATTATCTGGAGTCGAGGATTGCTGATCGCTACCAACGCCCATGGGCGTTCCGAGCGCTTTTTTGCAGCAATTTTTAGTCCCGTCCCTAATCCATAAAAGGTGTGACTCTCAACCTACTTCTTGACATAGTTCCTATAATAACAGGATGTCTAATCGCTTCTGGGTGACGAGCTGACGTACCTCATTCGTTACCACACCTGATCGCCCCAAATTCAGCTGCAGTATTCTAATATTCATGGATTTGGAGTAAGTAGTTGTCGTTTGGACATCTTGTTGTATGTCACATTTCTCTAGGACTATACTGACATTTTTAAGATTTGAGTCTTCGTTAATTTTTGTCACAAACCTATTCATTTTATATATGTGCTATTTTACCAAATTATCGAACCTTTCCAGTGTTATTTTTACAGCATGAAGATTACAGACCGTCCTCATCGGCTCTGTCCGAGTATCGCATCTTTCTACGATTACTCTAGCTTCTCAAAACTTTATCATGTTTGTCTTTAGTTTGTTTTCGTATAGTTTAATCCGACTGTCACACTTAACCAGAGCTATCTTTACACTGCGAAGAACGCTGGCTGCCCTTACAGACTCTGTTCGTGTATCGCATCTTTCTAGGATTACTCTGACACTTCAAAGATTTCTTATTTTCGATACCCTTCTATCCTTGGTATTCACTTTCCGCATTGTATTTTTGTTTTTCTCAACGAAAAGAGGCTTCAGGACACGTAACACGCCAATTTTAAGAGAGGGATCTCAAGTTGAATCACGACTATGAATACGACTCTTAGTTAGCTATGATCTTATATTCTACATATATTCTGCAAAAGAAAAAATTTAATTTCAGGAAACTAATAGCGAATTCGATTGGACGCACTCAAGGTGCACTGGTGCACATTAAAGCTGTCGTACACAAAATAACATAAATATATGTTTATAGATAAACACAGAAATCGATTAAATAGTGAAGTACTCAATACATTTTATTGTATTATTTAGGTAAAATATGCATTTCATAATTCGAAATATTTGCATTTCATTTTTACACTCAAATTTAATTAGTTACAATGGCTTCAATATGCATCAGTGCGCATTAGTGTTCCCAATCGGATTCGCCATAAGATACATTTAATTGTCATTATGATTATTGAAATAAATTATTTACAGAAACGTTACGAAAGTATCCATTAGTTGACCTACTTACGAGGCAGGCCTCATCAGCTTATACTTTTAGAAATTCTCAACTAACTGTCCCAAAAGGTCAAATAGTCAGTATACCTGTCCATGGTATTCATTCCGATCCAGATATATATCCTAAACCTGAAATTTATGATCCTGAGAGATTCATCGGTGAAGCAGCTCGATCCAGAAAATCAATGCATTACATACCTTTCGGATATGGCTCAAGAAATTGCATTGGTACGTAATAAAAAGCAATAATTTCAGATTAACAATAGATTGTAAATTAATAATATAACGATTATATGATAGAATTAAAGATGTTATTATTATTAGAAATATGCTGAAACTCCAATCAGCAAATATATTACCTTGATCTTGAAACATACAGCGAAATTTCAATAGTTGCTTTTAGACACAAGAGAAACTGAGTCTGAGGCTGAGTATTTCATACTCAAATTAATGACGTCACTACTTGCTTACTTTGGTAAAAAGTTATCACAATTTATAACCTCACTCTTTTTTAAAGTGAGTTTACAAGACTCATTAAAGCACATGATCTCGATTTTGTGCAGATTGTAGGTAAAAACTCAGTTGAATCTCACTTATCAGAATGCAAAAGAAACGTGCATTCAACTGAGTTATAGTTACAAGTGAGAATTATCTGAGAATCAGTAAATGGAAAGCAACTAATATTTCCATAAAAGTTTTATATTGCCGGTAATTTCTGAGTTTCTAATTGTTACTGATTGCAATAGTTGCATTTACATGTTCTTCTAATCCTTTAGCTACTGCTTCTTTTAAATTAATTTGATTCAGTAAAACTAAACCATTTTTGTTAAAGAAACTTTATTTTAATCTAATAAACGTATAAAAATAAACAAGACGATATTTCTTTCCCACAGTTTCTTTACAAGAAAGGTATGATTTTTTTCATTTAAGACTGTGTACCGTATTTGATCACGTCTATTGTTTATGCATATTGTGTGTATCAGAAGAGCACTTTATACATAATAATTTACTTTTATATGCTTGACAATTCATTTTCACAAAAAAGTATATTTCAAAACGACAAAGAGGTAGAAAGATCAATATATGAGATAGCAAATAGATTAAGATCATATAGAATTAGTTTATTAAGATGATAAAACGAATAAATAGAAAATTAGTGTTTTCAAGTACACAATAGTGGAACGTTTCGATTTTACTTACGAGGAAACCGCCGGAACTTACCCTCGCCGATTTTAATGCGTTTTCGATATGTTATAAAGCATGAAACAATATTTTTTGGTGCTTATCTGGAAGTTTAGAGATTTAGGGAGTGAAACACCCCCTCGAAAAAAAATCGGTTTTTTTTTCGAAGCGAATATCGTAAAAAGAGGTAGAAAAAATTTTACAAAATGAAAATTGAATGGCTTCAAGAGAACTTGGTTGTACTTCAATGGGATACCCTTCTGATTGAGCTGAAACTTTACAGATAATATTGTTACAATATATAGTGATTATTTATGAAGATCATATCTTCAGGTCTTTTTTATGTAGTTTAAATGTAAAAATAGGAAAGAAAAATTATGACGATAAGTATGCTGATTGGGGAAGACCTTTTCGATGACTGACCTCGGTATATGTTGTCATGATCCTGAGTACCCAGTTAAATATTCACAGAAAGTTCGATTCGTATTTCCAATGTGCCAAATATTCTGGCACAGTGAAAGAATCGTCACAAAATATACAAATGTCGATGAAATGTTCAGAATATTGTATGAACTCGTTGTATATATCACAAAATATATCGCGAGCGAGCGAGCAGTACACATCTGCGCGGACAGAGGGCCGTAGCGGAGAGCATTTACTCATTAACAAGAATCATTTGGGAGAGAATATAAGGAGTGCAGCATTTCGCCCGTAAAGTAAGCCCCAAAATTGGGCTTCAAGGACTCCAAGATGAAAGTATGAGTTTTTCAAAGCAAAATTTTACGTTCAATCCTGATACAGGGACGACTGAACATGGAATTTCTGGAAGAGTTAAAATTTTGCGGAACATTCTTGGTATTTGAACGTTGCTTTTACATTCCGTAAATATTTTGAAATATTCGGAATACTCTTGGAATAGTTTTTGGGGATTTTAGGAACCTTTTATGAATATTTCAAGAATATTTAGCGTTAGCTCCAAGAGGTTTTAGCCATCGCTCATTATTCGTTAAAAAATTGTTAACAAAAAATGAATAACGTCTTATTTTTGTTGTAAGGCAACTCCGGCAAATCCTTTTTTTACTTATAATAACGCAATCATAAACTTAAATAAGAATACGATGTGAAATATACAATAAAAATAGATAAAATATGTAAATAAATATTGTGCATGTGTGGGCGAAATATGCAAAAACATGCTTTTATGTGTGAAATATGCAAAAATATGCTGTAATATATAGGGCTCAAAATGCATAATTTCTTATAAAACAAATTTGTATTTAGTTTACTTCTTTATTAGTCAAATAAAAAAAAATGCCCTGTACATATTTTGCTCTATTGATAATATGTGTATGTCAAGATCAAGGTGATTGGAGTGAGATCACTTTTTCGGGATAGTTGTTTGTTATAGTGATAATAATTCTATTTTTGTTATATCAGTAACAGTTTTTATTACTATTATCACCATTTTATTATTATTATCATTTTGTCATTATTATTAACTTTTTACAGGTGAACGATTTGGCATATTACAAATCAAAATGGGACTCATTACTTTTTTACGAAATTATAAATTCGAAGTTTGTGAAAAAACCCCAAAAAAGTTAAAATATATTTCCTCAATACTTGTTCAACAACCCAACGAGATATATCTTAAAGTAACAAAAATCGAATAATACCTAATACATAATAACCTCTATATTTTGTAATAGCATTAACTACTTCTAAG
This sequence comes from Mycetomoellerius zeteki, assembly GCF_001594055.1. Taxonomy (NCBI): domain Eukaryota; kingdom Metazoa; phylum Arthropoda; class Insecta; order Hymenoptera; family Formicidae; genus Mycetomoellerius; species Mycetomoellerius zeteki. Next base: position 50,803 of record NW_017257470.1, on the reverse strand, counting down.
AAATCCTATTCTGTAGACAAAATGATATAATAAACGGTTGAAATAAAATTGTGATTACGTGATGAACTATTAAACATTGTTATTATTTTCGGATTTATATAAAACACTGTTTTCCTAAAACTATTTGTTAAAGCGTAATTTTGTTTAATTAAAACTAAATAGCTTCGAAATACAATAAAATACAGTTCCAATATACTATACTTAAAAAACTGTAATTTTTTTTAGCAAAAATCAAAAAATAAAAGATTAACAAAAGATTAGGCTAATGAGAACACAACTATTTGGCGTGCAGACATCCAAAGAGTTAAATTTATAAGAACGTTGCATTTGACTTGCTATTATGAACTTTGTACGTTTCAGCCACATTTGAGGCCATCTTCAACGAAATACATATTTAACAAAACTCTGCACACTTTCACGTTTAAGACAAATTCTCGCTTATTATCCTAAATAGCTATATTATTCTGAATCCATCATGGTTCAACGCCAGTAATGATTCAGAGAAATTTGCAAAGGCCTTTAAGATAATAAGAATTAGAAAATAAAACTATTGTAACTGAAAGAAAGAAATTCACCGCAGGATAATAAGAATGAAATATATCCAATGTTGTATTTTTCGGTGCAACAAGATATAATTTTGGGGATTCGGTCTGCCTGAAGGGGTTGGGACTTGAGGAGCGCTGAGGATGGTGCACGAGGGGTGACGAGAGAACACTACAACTTTTCACAATTTTATTTGAAAACAACCTCCTTTCTTAACCCCTTTTACAATTATTCGGTTAATTATAATATTTAATATTCGCGTTAGTATTTCGTAGCTTATTCTTAATCGTTGCATTCACGCTCGCAATGATAATCAAAACGGTCGGTATCGCGGTTGTAATGTGACACCCGGCGTTCACGGCGCGCGTAACGTGTGTTATGTTTGCTTATCGAAACGAACTCCCCGGTCTGCGATTAGGCAGCCGAATATAAAGAAATCGCGGTGTCTTATTACGATTTCTGATATGACCATATATGGTCATCTAATATTAGAAGTGCAAGATAGGCCGTGTTTGTGGAACCGAAGATTAGATATAAAAATGAAAGGAATGAACGTAATACAAAAAGCTTGGGAAGCAGTTGGTAAAGTCCTCGGTATGTATATTTACATTCTTTTTACATTTTATTTGCTGTAAGTTTAAAAATTGTTACACTTATTACTTAATATAATATATTTAACATATTAATCTATCATTTCTACTTGCTGCGTTCGAAAACGCTATTAATCTCATTCTATATATACAGGGTGTTTGTAAACTTTCGAGACACCCATCATGAATAGGTAGAGCGGACCGAACTGAGTCGAAAAGTCTTGTACCATTTTGCAGTTTGCGCAATAGTTAACGAGATATTAATGTTTAAAAATAGCCGAATAAGAGCGTCCGGCCGGTCTACTGCTGCCGAATGTACAATCCAACGTCCCCAGGTCATCCCCGCTCCTCGCGGCCCGGTCGGCGCGTCATGCGTTGGTGGGGACGGTGGGCCGTTCTTCCGGCAGCAGTAAGCCGGCCGGACGCTCTTATTCGGCTATCTTTAAACATTAATATCTCGTTAACTATTGCGCAAACTGCAAAATGGTACAAAACTTTTCGACTCAGTTCGATTCGCTCTACCTGCTCATGACGGGTGTCTCGGAAGTTTACAAACACCTTATATATACAGAATGAGATTAATAACGTTTTCGAACGCAGTGGGTTTGAACCCGACCCAGGTCGGTTAACCCATGTTTGATCCGAAAATATTATGACCTCGTCCAATCAGAAATCAAAGTAGAGCATGTGACGTCATTGATCCGACCCGGGTCAGGTTCAAACCCATTCCATTCGCAAACGCTATAAGAAATCAGGTCAAACTTTATAAACTTATCTTAGATATTAAATAATAAAAAAAGTTCATATACATGTAGATTCGGAAAACCTTTTCTAAATTATGCTAAATTAAATTCTAATTTAAACTTTCGTGTCCAACTTGAATGTCAAATGTATTTATATAAATATGTGTAACAAAAATATTTTCATTAATATTTTTTAGGACGTTTAGCAACATACAAATGGTCAAAGACATAAATGAAAAATCATCTGGATCCAAGAAAGAATACAAATGAAGTTGACATAGAACAGACAGAACTTCCCCACCTTTACTTAAGAAGTAATAAAATTAATATTTATATTTTTATGACATATGCTGGCAGTATATCTCAACACCAAACATGGGACATCAAATGCTGACTTTTCTTAAATTTTTTACAATTGTTTGTAAAATACATTTAAATGTAAAGAAATCTATTATTTTTAGCTCTTAAATTGATTTTTAAATAACAAATAACCGAGAAATTTGAGAAAAATCCGTGTCTGACATTCTCCGAGGTTTACTTGTGAGACTTGTTACAATACATTATTGCTATTTTATTTTCCGTAGCTGTGAAGGATAATAAATACAGTATGTGTGTGTTATTATCACCACCGTCAAACTGCGCAACATGATACTTTCTTTCCTTTGTCAACATCATCACCTAATCGAAGTTTAACTCCACGTCATGCGGCTTACAAAAGAGAAAAAAATCAGAAAAAATATTAATATTATTTCTAAAGTTAAGAAGGTCTATAAAGAAAATTGATCTTGATAAATTCGAATTTTGACGTTTTGTAACTTTATTAAAACGCGATTGGAAAAATTAGACCGGCGATATTATTTAAGAGCAACACATAACATTATGAATGAACTGATGAAACTTGAAATGAGAGTTGAAGAAAAAACATTCGGCAAATAAATATTTTATTTTTACATTTTTTTTTAACTGATAAGATTTTAATCAAAAGCCTTGTTCTTTTTAGCTGAACTTCCTTTATTGAATTTCTTTTTTTTATATTTATATTAAAGAACATAATATTAAATAATTTTACATTAAAAAAATACAATGTAGAAGTACAAAGAGAAGAATAAGTACAAAGAAAAAGTGCAATGTAGAAGATTTTTCTTTTTCTAATTAATTTTATTATTAAAGTTTAAATAAGTTTATGTAATTACTTAGAGGTAGGAAATATTTTATTTTTTATTTTAATTAAAGGTCTTTGATTTTGACATCTGTTCCTTATCATCTTCTTGAAAATATAGAAAATCAACAAATGTTTTTAATGGTACTTCATAACTCTTCATACGAAATACAAACGATTCCATGTATAAACTTTGTTGAATTTAGATCCGGTTAATTATTTCGGTCAAGTACATGGTCAAAAAAAGAATGATTAATTGTAATTAATAGAATGACTCACAAACCTTTTTATTTGCACTTCAAAACTCTTCATACGAAATACAAACGATAATAATTATTACAACCGGATGTTTTGTCCGGTCACGTACATACGAATCGGTCTTGAAATAAGAACGGACTATGAATACTGGCCTTTTGTTAACAACCAATCATGTTCATTTGCTCGTCGAGCAAACTAGCCGCTTCGTGACTTGAACGCGCTCATTAGCTGCCATCAGCTCGACTATCTCTGTAAGCATTCGTTATCGATGACCATACTCCGAGTTCTCGTAAAGTTTGCCCGCGTACCGGTTACGCAGTTTACGCGTGTAATAACGGAAATTATTCACATCGTACTAGCAAACGTTTCTTGCATCTTGTGAACTCAAAGATTTCGTCTTGTGGAGCACCGTTTTGAGAAACTGATCAAGGTACGTACGTGCTCACGACGTGATTAACGTTTCGCTGAAAAAAATCTGCCTTTCTATCACATCAATGTAACCAGACAGGTATCAAATTCTTACTCATTTTTTCTTCTCAACAATTTAAATATCTCTCGAGGTTCGTAAGTTGTAGAAGTAATTAACGAGGGTGAAGGGGACAGTATCCTGTTTTTGTTTGCAATAATATTATTTGTGACTATAGTGTGTGCCTTCCAACAAGCGACACAATGCGACACAGTGATCGTGTCATCTTTGTTAACATCGGCAAACAATAAGGATGTAATGATCCATTGGGTGCATCCAGAAGCACGACCGTTCATTGAGCTCTTGCATCTTATTGGCATATTCCATTAGAGCTAAAAATATAGACCAAACAGGTACAAGAGCTCACTGAGCACTCAGTGAGCGATTATAGTACTGAATGCACCCATTGTTACACCGTGTCATTTGTGTCGCTTATTGGAAGGCACACACTAGGTATGTTGGATATCAATGTGGTAAATAACAACTATCAAGTACACTTTGTTACACTTTCTGCACTTAACATAAAATAGTTCGGGATAGAGAAGGAAAGCAAAAAGATTTTGAGAGAGATAATGGCTGCGTTCAACAGAGAAAGCAGCTTTGCAACTGTTGTAAAATTCTTCAATACGATTGGTTCTTGCTTTTGGTTCCTTACAGATCTAAACGTATAAACCAATCATATTAAAGAATTTTACAACAGTTGCAAAGCTGTTTTCTCTGCTGAACGCAGCCAATATCATATTAAATGTTAAATGTGTTCTTTGATACTCATATAGAAGAAGGGTTTCTTTACGTTTGAGGAAAATGACGAATGTCATTCTTTCGATAGTGAAGTAAACCGTTGTGAAGGACATTTTTAAGGTTAGGAGAGCTGTTGTATCACGACAGAGTAAACGCGCGGAATTGTAACGAGACAATAAATTATTTGAATAAATTTATTATAATTTTTACGGGTTTTTTCATGACGAATTTTGAAGCTATGAACGTTTTTCTACTTTGCTAAAATGATAAATTTTCTGTATCAAGATTGAAATGTAAAAAACTAGTAGCATATTGTTACGCGCAGGTATTTTTTCGATTTTTTAAAAATTTAGACACTTATAATTTATACTTTTTATATTTATTTATGTAATATCTAATAATATGTATTTTAATTGAAAATTAATGTTTAAGTTTTAATAAACTATTTAAAAAAAAAAATGTTTTACATAGTTATTTAATTTTTAATAGAAATTAAATAACTATGTAAAACATTTTTTTTTCCGATAATGATGAAATCGAGATTTTTTACATAGTATCAAGCATCAGTATGGAAAATTACGTGCTAAAATCTTAAAAATGACGAAGGTAAAATATAAACAATTTTTAATATACAATATTACATACAATGATTTTTTGCAGTATTTTTATTGCTGTCAGTTTCAATATAACAAACAACAAAGGTCGCATAAAAAAATACAACAATTGAGAATGTGTCGTTAGAAAAATGTTTTCCACAAAAGCATCGAGCGAATTCTTAACTGTTAATGGACGAAATGCAGTTGCGATCCTTTCATGCAGGATGTACATATATACTATGCGTAATTACTTCACCTATATAATCGCTGGAACAAGTTGTAGCAAAAACAAGCTCTTTTTAGCTGAAAAAAGTTGTATACAGGTTGAGGTGCTATTTAAAGCGTGATTAATTTCTCAAAATATTGAAATTGTAGGACACACACAAAACAAAATATGTGAATTAACAAGTACATAATTCTCGAGGGGGACATTTAGTAGTTATATCATTTTTCTAAGAGAAATTAATATGTTGCACTTTATTTACCTCGCTCCTGTATACTCTACTAACAATTTTATTTCACACTTTACGGATATACTTATTGTTCTAATAGTGAGGCGTTTGGATTACATTATAGGCAACTATATATCAGAAAATTATATTCTGATATAAACAACTTTTTTACTATTGTTTTCATTATATAAATAAGAGGCGTGATTGTGCAGAATGGCAATCAAAAGTTGATATTAAATGCGGAGATTGTATGAAAAAGAGAAATTAATTATGAAAAATATAATTACAGTTAAAATTTTTACGTTTTTTTTTTTCAGATGTCTGCAACATACAAATTGATTAGCGAATATTTACGCGAGTATAGCAATATTTATATAAATATATTAATAAAAACCGAATCAAGTTTCAAAAACTAATTTAATTCTAGTCTATAACATTCATAATAAGCATTATTTGTTATATTTCTTTGTAGCATATTTGAGACTAATTCCTGAGTCATTTCCCCGGCAAAAATAAAAATCAGAGCATAAGCCAAATGTAAAGGAAGAGTATTGGCCATTCTACAATAAGCCATTAGTAATAAATCAGAAGCTAAAAATTGATCAATCATACAGTCAAATGTAAGAAGAATAATTGACTATGATGGTCAATTTTTAGTTTTTGACTTCTGATTTATTACTAATAGTTTATTATAGAATGTGTATATCAGAAAATGTCCACGAGACTTCTAGGAAACATAAGAAACAGCGAGAAGCGTTTATTTAAAGATTTATTTTATTTTATTTAAAGAAATTTAAAGAAAAAAACCGCTTGTTTTATGTTCAGCAATTTACTCTTGGGAGAAGTTTCATTGCACTTCTGTTAAGCTGGAAACAATGAAAAGCACAGACAATAGGAACAAATTTCAACCTATCAGAAACCATGTATACAGAATGGACGCTTTCTGAAGTTCAAATCTCTTATTCCCTATTCCTATTGTCTGTGTTTTTCATTGTGTTTCCAGATTTACTCTTCCTTTACATTCAGCTTATGCTCCGATTTTTATTTTCACCAGGGTTACCTGCACCAACAAGAATATCAGCCGAAAAAATGAGGGGGAAAACGTTTGTCTTCTTATATTATGACATCTTGTTTTTTTATATGAGTATATTAGGCTTGCTCATTTGTCTTTTAAACTTGAGACATAATCGAAAAAGTAATAGAAGCAGGTAATAGAAACAGCAAATAACAGATTTCAATTTATCAAAGTTATCAAGAACTAATGTATATAAGAATACATGGAATATTTTGATAGATTGAGCTCTGTTATTGCCTGTTTCTATTGTCTTTATTTTTCAATTGTGTCTCGGGCTGTGTTTTCTTAGCGAGCTTATTTAATTACTTGCAGTAAATAAATTGAATGCAGAAGAATATAAATTTTTAAATGCATTCACTGATTCTACAAAGCGTCGATCAATCAGGCGCGCTTTAAAACTTTTTATCTTCTTAAATTCAAGTTTTTTCGATTGAGAGCGAATATTTATGCAAACGATATCAATTATATAAAATAGGCACATGACACGATCGCCTTCGAGAGGGTCATTTCTGGATTCAACTTTCTCAAAAAGTATTATCTTATAGTTCTCCATTGCAATTTGCGATTCTTTTCAAGGTTTCAGAAGATTTCAATTCCTATAAATATGATTATCTCAAATCTTGGAAATTCATACTCTTGGAATCTATATTTTAACAGGAGATAAACACTCGAGATTATTAAGTTGATGCAAACAGTTTGTTGTATTTACCAAGTAAAATTAAAGACGAAATCGTGTAGTTTTGAAAAGCATTTGTTGTGTCTTGTAGAAGATTACAGCACAACTCGATTATGAAACAAATCTCTTGCGCCAACTTGATACTTGAGAAAAATATCAAGATGTTAGCTGAAAGAAACGCATAACATCGAAATCGTAAAACATCGAAACTCTCAGAAATGACCTTAGACCTCGAAGGCGTCCCACTGCTACGCTATCATGGCAGCGATCGGACTGAAACGCATGATTTTACTCAGAAGGATCCAGGCTACTGATGCAAGGGCACAGAGGGTGACTCCACCCCATCCCAAGTCCATACTCCATGCGGTAGTAACTCTCCTGGCCTTGAGAATGCTGCGAAGAACAGGCATACCGATTACGCCATCTTCTATTGATTTGGTCCCGCGATCCTGAACTCTCTTGAAGTGAATGATCGTGAGCGTGAACAGCGCGAATGTTGCTAGAATGAAATAGAGTGATTCCTAGCTTAATCACCATTGTTTAATACTTTAATAGCTGCGCTATATACATACATGGCAATTAAGTTCATACACTGAAAAAAAAGATTGGCTGCTGCAGCAATTTTTGGTTGCGACAGCCAACTTTTGGTTGCGTTAGCCTATCCGCAATGTCAGTATAGAATTTCAATAGGCTAACACAACCAAAAATTGACTGATGCAACCAATTAAAAATGCTATGCCATATTTTACCATCTAATTTGCTGCAGCAGCCAATCTTTTTTTTCAGTGTAGATATATTTTTTTTATTCCAACATCACATTTTAAATTATGATCTAGATTAGTTTACTAAGTGATTAATATAGATAATTGTACCTGCAAGGAGATACATTACTCCTGTCACGAGCACGGCCGATATCTGATGCCTGCATAATCCAAAAAATCCTATAAGTGCAGCGCATCCTAAGATGATTAGACACACCAGAGAGCACGAGATACTCAGATTTTGCATTCCTGAAGCAGATTATTAAAATGATCAATTAATGAAATTCGTGATAAATATTCATATGAAATATAGCGATATTTTATCGAAGAATAAAATAGTTTATTATAGAATAAAATTTGTTGCGCTTCAATTAAATGTTATTTACAATTTACTTACGATTTTGCCAAGCTCCGCGCGCCTCTACGTGAGCTTCGCTTGGTGTTAAGTAATTGACGCATCTTTTTTGCGGGAAACCCACCTGACTTAACAGCTGTATCTCTTCCTCTAGAACAACAAGTATGATTCGTTGATAATTTAATGTTTGTTTCTTTCCATTAAAATAAATAAAATTATATAGAAAACTATGTTACTTTCGATATCGATCAAAATTATCGCCAGAAAATAGAATTAGAATTCTTTAATTTAAATTTTATTGAGAAAATTTATTAAAATTTTTAGGCTCTTCCAGATTCCATTTCTAAACGTTATCTTTCGATTAAAAGAAATTAAATTGCCAAATCACAAATATCATGTGCATTATCATACTTTTGATATATTCTTTGATTTGATAGATTTGACTGTAGGAAATTTTAACACCTTGGCTGGATGTAAATGTCACGCGCAAAGGTGGTGCAGGCAGTACTAGGCAGTGCTTGGCGTGTTCAGATCTTATGAACGTAATTCCGGCAAAAATAACTAAATGAGACAATTACGACCCCGAATTTTTCAAGTACTCTTCAAGGTTGCACCCGTTCGATTAAACGAAAAGTAGTATATCAAGCCCGTGTAGTAGCATTAGGCATCGTAAATACTTTAACATTTCATTAAATGGGCACTTTTTCTATTAATCGTGTTTCTAGATATTGAGTATTTTCCAGTTCTACTATATTTTATTTACGGACTTCTTGGTCTATTTGAAGTCAGTTTTTATTATACTTTAATGAAAAATAATGTCTTTAAAGAAAAATTGACTAAGATATGATACTTATCGTGTTTCGTGGAAATGCAATAAATATATTACGCTGGAATTTTGTCAGATATTACCTTGTCTATATTGCACGTACACGTGACTATATTTAGATGCCACCTTGACTCTGGTCAGAGATATCGAACCGTCGAATCGCACAATTTAAGCACAGTATCCTTACGATCGCGTGACCGTGATTTTTGCTTTTGTGGATTGAGCAATACCATATCATATTAGATCCAAACTTCATTCGTATACCGATTCATAAGGCCGATAATGTTTCTATTAGCATGAGCAAGAAAATACGAAACGTTGATTATATCCATATCATAATAAGATCTAGATATTAGAAAGAATAGCATGATTTAACGTTGCATCCATAAATGATCGCGAATTTTTATTTTTATTTATCTTTGTAAAGAAAATTCCTTTTAATTTGCATTTCTTTTCATCAATTATTTTCTCATTATTACTCTATCAGTGTATTTAATAATAACATTATTAGTTTTTTATTAGTATCAATATTTAGTATTTATTAGTTTTAATATCACGATTGAAATTGCCACAACTAAAAACATCCGTAATGATAATTTAGTAAGTTGAATACGTCATGGAATAAGCTGGAAACATTAGGGTCCGTATTCATAGTCGTGAAAATATAATATATTTAAATCCTGAAGCGTGTACAAAAGATATATGTGCAGTTCTAAGTCTAATAAGTTTTAACATTATAAAAATAATGACGGTTTATACCTGACAATGAAACACACATAATCCAAATGCCGCCATGCATAGGAACTAAGAAGGTTGAACTTTTGGCGACACGATGTTTATTTTGATGATTAACGGAAGATTCGAGCCTTGCCACTTGACCGTTCAGGTACCACGTGAGGTTGACGTTTGCATGGATCAGATCTTCCCTGTCCCAGTTGATTTCTTCCCAGTGGTCCGACATTATTGCACTGCATAGCAGCCCCGTTGCTGAGAAATGATAAAGGAAGATGTAATTATTGAATTGCTTATTTTTCTATTAAGTCCCGGTCCATAATAAAAATTTCCTTTCTAAAAAGAATGAGACGGGAGGGTTGAAAAGTTTTTTGAAAATCAAATTGAAGCTGAACAATTTAGAATAATTTTGTTCTCAACTTTTTGGTGAGATACATCTTTTGCACCAGCTTCTTCAAAAAATATATATATCAATAGAGAAACTATGTTGATCTTTACACTTCTCACGAGTCGAGACGTCAGTCTCTTCCGGGACGCGGTGCCGGTCTCTTCGTCTTTTTACCTGCGACGGTCAGTACGAGGGTGACGAAGAGAAAGACGAGGCGCGAAGCGGGGCCCCGGGGCACGCGGGTCGGCTCCATCTGCTCTCGGACGGCGGCGCCCAGGGCGACGCCTGCAACGCGACGCTCGCGTCTCCCGACTCGTTACTGGCTGACATATGCCCTTGGAACCTGCTCTTTCTCGCTTTCTCTCCCCGGCATCCTCGCGATGCGGACGCCCTCCACCCTTCTACGTTGAAGCGCCACGACGAATCGACCCACAGACAGCCACCCGATTTCTCTCCTTCCCCACCCGCGGATGCTGCGGATGTCCACCTTAACACCCACTCACCCCTTCTGCATCTTCTGAAACAATTACATATACGAGTAAAGCTCGCGTCGCGCTAAACATTGGAAACTAAATTCACAGTCGAATCTTATATTTGACACCGTCTTAAGTAGAGTCTTAAGATGTCATGAATTAAGCAGAGGCCGGTATTCATAATCGGTTCTTATTTTAAGGCCGTCTTAAAGTCGCTAATGCGGCCTTCTGATTGGTTCATGACTTTAAGATTGTACTTAAGACGGTCTTGAAAAATGAACTGATTATGAATACCGGCCATAGTCAATTTTTATATTTCAAGACCGTCTTAAGTACAATCTTAAGAAGTCATGACCAATCTTAAGACGCTAATGTTCAAGTCTGGCCGGTATTCATAATCAGTTCATTTTTCAAGACCGTCTTAAGTACAATCTTAAAGTCATGAACCAATCAGAGAGCCGCGTTAGCGTATTAAGACATTACTTAAGATGGTTTTGAAATAAGAACCGACTATGAATACCGGTCTCTGATTAGTTCGTGATATCTCAAGACTGAACTTAAGACGGTCTTGAAGATATGAACTAACAATGGCTGCGTTCAGCAGAAAAAGCAGTTTTGCAACTGTTATAAAATTCTTTAATATGATTGGTCTTGCCCTTAGTTCCTCATTGGATCTAAATGTATAAACCAATCATATTCAAGAATTTTACAACAGTTGCAAATCTGCTTTCTCTGCTGAATGCAGCCTATGAATACCGGCCTATGAATACCGTCATAAGATTCCTTACAAGTCGTCGTAGATCAAAGATCGGCACAGTAATTAAATTCGTAGATAAAATGAATTTTAATTTCAAGTCACCACAATTAATGTTTATCTCTTTCGAGAGAAAAGATGCTTGTTTGCATCTATATACAGGGTGTCTCGTAAGTTTTTGCCAAGCACTTTTGTGTAGATAGAGCAGACTAAACTGAGTCGAAAAGTCCTGTACCATTTTACAATTTTCGCAATGGTTAACGAGATATTAATTACTAAAAATCGTTGAATATTGGTTTTCAATAATTTTTTACTCAAATATTATCAACTTTACAGAAAAACGGTAATTATTTAGATCAAGGGTTGGAGGTTTTTCAGGGTGATGACCTTGACAACATATGTGAAGGTCGCGGTCGTTGGCGCGGCATCCCCTACAGTGCACAACTACCAAACATTTTAAAGCAGGGAATGAATTCTCGTGTTATATAGTTGAACTTTTTTTGTTAATAACTTTTTAACGAAGGACGACCGCCACCTAAAATCTGTCGGAGGTCACTCGGGGCCATGACCTTGACAACATATGTCAAGGTTAAGGTCATCGGCGGGGTGTTCCTTAATCTAAATAATTACCGAATTTTTTAATACCGTATTTCCTCTTGTTAAAAATAAGAAAACGCAGTACTAAAAAGTTGATAAAAAATTCTGAAAAAATTCTTTGAATTTTATGAGAAGAAAATAAATTTTCTCTTTTGTCTCTTGCAGTTTTTCTGTAAAGTTGATAGTATTTGAGTAAAAAATTATTGATGACCAATATTCGGCAATATTTAGTAATTAATATCTTATTAACTATTGCGAAAATTGCAAAATGGTAGAGGACTTTTCGACTCAGTTTAGTCCGCTCTATTTACACAAAAGCGCTTGGCAAAAACTTACGGGACATCCTGTATATACATTCGTTAATACATACACACACACACTCTCTCTCTCTCTCTCTCTCTCTCTCTCCCCCCCTCCCTCCCTCCCTCCCTTCCTCTTCCTCTCTCTCAACTTATCTGGTTTAGAAATATTTATGTGTAATCTGATGTGAGCCTATAATGCTACAAATACATATTATTTGAAGCCGACACAATATTAAGAGGTACAAAAATTCGTTAAATTCAGTTTTTGATGTTGTAAAAAGATCATAGCTTAATAGAGATTTTTCTGGTTACTTATCGGATTATTATCGATTACTTATAGGAAATAACCAGACTTTTCTGGTTATTTCCTATTCTAAGCGAAACGTTCTCTATCGTCACTTGACCGATTTTACTTTGATTTTACCGATATAGTTTGCGTACATTGTTAACATTTTTTGCTTTTGTTACCGTTTTAAAAATATATATGCAAATTATATGATACTATATAAATATTCTCTTTTTCTCGTTTCTTAGATGGCCGACGTATCGGAGGAAGTGCCGATCAAGGATGCCGCGACAGCAATCTCTCAGGGTAAACGCCACCTCCTGGTACGCGATTATCATCTCGCAGTAGCCGTCTTAGCTCGTGCGTGCGAGCTTCTTGCTCAGGAGCATGGAGAGACCGGCGACGAGATGGGTGAACTCTATCTACTTTACGGACGAGCTCTTTTGGGTCTGGCACGTGAAGAGGCGGGAGTGTTAGGTGGTGGTGTGCCCGGATCCGAGGAAGTCAGTCAGGATGAGCAAGGTGAAGATGAGGAGGAAGAAAATGAGGAGGGAGCCGTAACCGAAGGCAATCATACAGAAAGTAGCTCTTGCACATCAAACGGCAAAGAGAATGATAAGCAAGAGATAAAAGATGAGGAGAAAGAGGATGAAGAACCGAAGGACTCAAAAGACACGAAAGTTGAAGAATTTGAAGGACTCGCAAAGGATGAAAAGAAGGAAGAGTCTGATAAGATGGTGGACAATAAGATTGAAGAACAGAACAAGCAAAGAGAAGAAATTCCTGGCTGTAGTCGAGATTTTGACCTGCATAATGGCGAAGCTTCTGGTAGTGGTTTGAACAGAAAAAAAGAAGAAGATGAAGAGGCGGAAGAAGAAGATGTTGAAAAGGAAAATGACGAGGACGAAATCAACAATCTACAGGTGATTTATCTAGAGTCTAGACTAATTATGTGTTAGAAGACTCACTTAAGTTGTATCGAATACTTTTGCTTGTTGTCGAATTGAGTTATCCAAGTTTAATTGTTAATTCAACGTTTCTATCTATTGATAAATTTTGAATCAGTTATGATTCTAATATCTAATTTCTGTTTCTAGATTGCATGGGAAGTCTTAGAACTAGCGAAATTGGTGTTAGTAAAACGCGGACCTCCAGGCTGGAAGTTTTTGGCTGAAGCTTATCGCCTTCTGGGCGAGGTTGCGATGGAGGGTAGCAACCATGAAAGCGCACTGATCGATTTCAAGGCCTGTTTGAATCTTCTGGAGAAAATGACTCCACGCGATCATCGTGCGATCGCCGAGATTCATTATCAGCTCGGATTGGCGCATGCGATGGCGAACAACTTTGACATTAGCATTGAACAATTCAACCAGGCGTCTGCGCTGTTGGAAGCAAAGATTGTGCATTTGAAGACTTTGCAAGATGATCCACCCCAATCTGATGATCCATTCTACACCGTTGAAGGAGAGATCAAGGAACTGCAGGAACTTCTTCCAGAGATTCAAGAAAAAATCGCAGATATTAATGATCTGAAGAAAGAAGCCAATGTGCTCAAAGAGATTAAAGAAGAGAGATTGAATGGATGTTCTAGTGACGGTGAAGCGAATGAGGCTTCTGGAAGTGGTAGTAGTAGTAGTAAGTCGAAACCTGCCAGCGATATATCACATCTGGTAAGAAAAAAGCGCAAAGCGGAGGACGAAGAGGAGACTGCTTCTCTTTGTAAGAAACCGATGCAGGAAAAGGAAGCGTGAAAAGTGCGAGTATCTGTTTTTTCATAATAATCAGACTAATTTGAACTCTGATAAAACTAAAAAATGTTGATATTTTTCTCAATAATGTAGAAAAAGTATTTGCTGATGTATAAATATTTAATGTTTTTTTTTTACAGAAATAACAATTTGTACTCAGTGAATTTATTTCCAATGTATCAGAGTAGAAATAATCTTTAGACTGTCAACAAATGATATACATTCGAAATTCAGTATTTAAAATCGTTTTATGACATCATAAATACAAGAACTGTTTTAAGATATCATAAATACAAGAACTGTTGCATCTTGTCGCGTATCATCAAGAAAGATATTTTTCTTGATAATGGATATTTGCTGCTGTACAAACGCAAAGTAACGTTCTCTGATAAAGATGATTTTAAGGTATATTCCATTTAACATTTGATAATAACAAGAATGAAATTGATGCTTACAAGCGTTGCGAATATTAAGTACAACGCATCCTTAATAAATAATTAATAGAATTTGTGAAAGAATATGAATCTAATAATGTTTATCTTATTTTAACTATAGACTATAATCCATTTGATGCTACATCTGATATTACATTTGATGCTACATTTAACGATACTTTAAAGCATTTTTTGATTGGTCAATTAGTAAAATTCTTTGTTCCGATTAATCAATCAAATATGAAGCATTTGTAACACTAAATGGATCGTACCCTGTAGATACTTGTCATATCCATAAATTGATTAGATTAAATTCTATTATATCGAAATATATATTAAATTATACATAATTCGTCCAAAGTTAGAGCAGTTTGAAACTCTACGAATTAATTTTGGAGAAAAACTTGATATGATTTAAAAGTATTTAACAAAGTATAATATATATTTTATTATAATGTCCTTGATTTTCGCGAGAAAGGAGACTTATCCAAGGGATTTTTTTTTTAATTTTTAGTATATTATTTTATTGAATATCATTTCAATCTCTGATTTATACCTCAGCAAATACGTTCGTACGTTAAAAAGACTTATATATTCCTTTTTATTCAATTATAATTCGTTTGTCGCGATCAAGGCTGAGTTCTTGAGAATAGTGTGTGCGTGCGAACATATTTTTTTATTTGAAGACATTAGGGAAGCTATTATGGAACTATTCGGAGTGGTTGCTGAAAATAGATTAGAATAGTTAATCTACTTTAGGCAATACTCAAAATTAGGAAATCTTTCGCGAACGGGAACTTCAAAGTATATCAGATTTCTTCACGTAATCTAACAGCCATTTATCTTTGTTGTTCATTAGATTTCGAAAAAGGTCCATGGTAATCTAAAGAGATAGACAGAAACTGTCGCGTTTTCCCAGCAACCGACATAGTTCTATAATAATCCATAATATTCCCAGAGGATAGGCTACAATGTATTTATTCTAGTTTAGCTGAATAACAGCAAACACAGTACTGTTTTGAACTGTAGATATAAGAATTCAAGTAGAAGTAAGTGATTGTTTGTGTACGAATATCACGTAAATAAATGTTAAAGCAATGCCTTTTTTATTCGCGTGTATCTTTCTTTTTAATTTACTTTGTCTTGGTATAATATATAATAGCGAATATAATAGCGTTGGACGCGCTAGTGCAAACTAATGCATATTAAAGCCATTATATACTGATTTAATTTGTGTAATATATATATATATAGTCAATGCAAATATTTAAAATTATAAAATATAGACAATCTTTATTTTAGACCGCGTAAGAACACAATCAACTAGTACCTAAGTAACCTAAACGGTCGAAGCTAGATCTTTAATGCTTAAAATAATTATAAAATATAAATTTTACTTAATAGCATAATAAAATATATTGGGAATTTCATAGTTTTTAATCCACATTTTTATATTTATATTAAATACACACTTTTTTAAGTTGTGTACGACGGCTTTAATGTGCACTAGTGCGCACTGAGTGCATATGTACAATCTAATTCGCTATAAATTTTTGATTAAACAATTCGACAAAGATATACAGGCTGAATTAGAATAGTTTAACCAGTATTTTATCTTCTGAGAAAATTATCGACCTCATACCTAATTATCGATTTATAGCGATCAGAATGGGTGGATACATCGTGCGAATTGTTGGGCGCACCGAAAAAAAGATGCATTTTTAATATTTTGTAACAATTTTCACAACTCAACGTCAAAGGCTGCAGCCTTACTACTACGGCCCATACAATAGTTTACGTTGTCTACACGTAAACGTAGAATATTATAATTTACGCGCGCACAACTCTGTGGTTTAAACTTAATTCAATTTGAGTTCAACTACTCTGATTCACCCTGTAGTATGTTGACATGACTTTTTTACCGACATTCGATCACGTTTACCATCTACATGTTTGGCTTACAGTTTCTCCTATTTATCGAAGAAGCGTTGCTGTACAATCGCAAACTTGATTAATAATAGGTTATTTTGTCACTGGAGAGACATATGAAATTTTTCTTTCATTATTACAAATAGATATTTGAATAATTGAAGCAAGAAACTGTGTAAATATAGAACCGAGTATTTTCAAGTATTATAGGCTTTAATATGACTTTATGAAAATAACAGAGATAAACTGAGATACAATGTTGTAATAACTATTATGTGATATCTTTATTCAGAATATTCCAAATAAAAATACAGCAGCATGAATATTCTTAAAAAAATAAATTACAAAAGTATTTGTCATTTGTCGTTTCGATCAGTAATTTTTAAAATATATAAAGGTTAAAAACTAGCTAATTACAGATTACGATTAAACGAGTTGTAATTTATAATTGACCAGTATTTAACTTTTGTCTCGAAAACTACTGCTCAGAATAGTAAATGGCAAATATATTTATAATTTATTTTTTCGAAAATTTTCTTACTGTAAAATATTTTGATATGTAAATTTCAGACAACCTCTCTTTCTCTCTCTCTCTCTATATATATATAAATTTTTTATATATTTTTCAATATATCTCTTAACAAATGCGTGGACAATTTGATAAGTCAGTGACTTCTTTTTTTCTAACGAAAATTCAACTTATTTTTTAATATAATCTCCTTTTAAAATATTTGTACGTACATATAACACACATATTCGTTTTAGTGTTACATATGCAAGTATGGATAACGAGCAATGCCCAAAGAAGTTGAAACTTGAAGAGGTTCCCACTGTGAATGAGGGAAAGGCACAGATATTGGTAACAAATGAAAAGGTGTTTTATAATCCAGTTCAAGAATTCAATAGGGATCTCAGTATAGCAGTACTAACGATATTTGCCAAGGACTATAACGAAGAAGTGCCGCAGAAAAACAAATTGGAGAAAGACGATAAAATCAGTATATCACATAATGTAGAAAACCAGAGGGGAATTACTATATTGGAAGCTTTATCTGCGACTGGTTTGCGTAGCATACGATATGCCAAGGAAGTGGAGGGTGTCCGGCAGATTATTGCAAATGACATTTCTGCGAAGGCAGTAGATAGTATCAGGCAGAATGTTTTACATAATGGAGTTGAAAATTTGGTAACTCCTTATCACGAGGACGCAACGCTGTTGATGTATCAACGCAGAAGAAATCGCTTCGACGCGGTTGATTTAGACCCCTACGGTTGTCCCTCGATGTACTTGGATGGTGCGGTGCAGTGTGTGTCCGATGGTGGCATACTTCTAGTTACCGCTACTGATGTGGCTATTCTGGCTGGCAATGTTCCAGAAACTTGTTACTACAAATATGGAGCAATATCCATAAAGTCGAAATCATGCCATGAGATAGCATTGAGAATATTACTACAATGCATCGCGTCCTATGCAGGACGTTATGGACGGTACATAGTACCATTATTGTCTATAAGCGTTGATTTTTATATAAGAGTGTTTGTCAAGGTCTTCACGAGTCATGACAAGTGCAAAGAGAATTCCAATAAGATAGGAATGCTCTATCAATGTAATGGATGCGAGAGTATGAATTTTCAACCATTAGTGGTAAGAAAGGCTGCCAAGAATTACAAATTACCAAGTGCACCCATAATAGATCAGTTATGTAAACATTGTCAACATAGGCAGCACATGGGAGGTCCAATATGGCTAGGTCCTTTACACGATCACGGATTCGTGTCGCGATTATTATGCAACTTGAATAACATGGAGTTGGGTACATCGAAAAGAATGGAGGGTGTCCTGACCGTGATACATGAAGAACTAGACATTCCTTTGTATTATAATCTAGATCGCTTGATGTCTATAGTTAGGTGTCATGTTCCACCAATGTTGATGTTCAGATCAGCATTATTAAATGCGGGATACAAGGTGTCATACTCACATGCAAGTAAAATTTCTATCAAAACGGATGCGCCAAATGATGTTATATGGGATATTGTGCGTGCCTGGGAAAAAAAACACCCTGTAAAACGGGAGAAATTGGCTGAGGATAGCCCAGCTACACGGATACTTAATGCATCGTCCACGATGGATATCTCGCTTGCTATGCATCCTCTTGCCAATCCAATTTCTCGGCAAAGGCATTTGTCTCGCTTTCAACAGAACCCTACTGCAAATTGGGGACCTGGCGTCCGTTCGAGAACTAGGGTTGATCTTGAAAATAAAGCGAATGATTCGAAAAAAGTGAGAAATCAAAATAAAAACAATAAAAAAAAATCAGCGATGGTGGAACAGCAGATAGTACAATAATGTGAACAAAGAGTATCCAGTTATTTATGCTCGATGTATTTTAATATCTTGAACAGTTATTCTGGGTTAATATACATTATGCTGATTCTACAATGAGTCGGTAGTCGATAGTCCTAAGTCTTATCGGTGAAGTTGACCAATAACCAACTTGTACAACTAACGCTGATTGGCTAACTTCATCAATTAAGACTAAGACTTTCGACTACAGACTCATTATAGAATCAGCATTAAAAAAAATAGAAAAATCACAACGAACAGCTTTTATAAAATTATTCATATATGTATTTACGCAATCAGGCAGGTGACAAATAATTTTTTGATAGAGATATGCGATGTCCTTGTATATTTATACGATACTGCATATTGTTATTTAAGATTGTAAGAAATTTTTGCATTGTTGCAAATACGTCTTATATAATAAAATATTTTTTTTATAAAATTGTTGTTTTTGTGCATTTTTATCATTATACTTTTATCATCATCACATTTATTGTAAAATCCAAATCTCGACAAGAACATTTAAAAAAGAAAAGATTATAAAAAAACGTCTTTTATTATTTAATAATAAGATTGAAAGACCGCTAATGTTAAACATAATAATTTTAAATTAAGAAGCGCCATAACGGTCAGAACGTTAAGGTGTTGAACTATTGTAAATTTTTTATTATTTAGCTCATTCGAAGTTGACTTTTCAAATAAAATATAAATATAGCTCTTGTGAGATGTATTAGACACATAACCCCGCTTAAAATTTCCGATAATATATAATCTGTCACTTACATAATTTGAGTTATTATGGAATGTAATTTTAATATTCTTCCAGATTGGATTATGTTAATATAGGGTTTCTCATTTTAAATAATATATTAAGATTTTTCGAAAACTATGGTAGATACAGAAAAATGTTTCAAACAAAAGTTGTATGGTTTGGAGAGGGACATAAGAAGATACCATTGATTTGACCTTGGGTGGTGTCGTTAAGATCAGGTCAAGGTCACATCGATTTTTTTAAATGGAACACCATATTTTTGATACCAGAATTTAATAGCTAGTATCAAGAGTTTTTCAAAACACTATAATAAAGTTATTTTTCATTAAGTACTTTTCGAGTTATAATTAAGGCTTGAAAGTTACAGTATCACCGTCATTAACATTACGCAAGGTATTCAATCGACGGTTAAAACCTCTTGAATGTTGTTCAGAATCATGTCCTGGATAACATTTGTCAAGATCAAAGCCATTGGAGATTATTCCTCTTATTTTCATTTTTGCACTAAGAATTCATTTTTACATAAAAATGAAAATAAGAGGTACAACCTCCAATGATTTTGATCTTGACAAATGTTATCCAGGATATAATCCTGAACAACATTCAAGAGGTTTTAGCTGTCCGATCGATTGGACATCTTGCGTAATGCTAATGCCGGCGGTACTGTAACTTTCAAGCCTTATAATTCGAAAAGTACTTAATGAAAAATAATTTTATTATAATGTTTTGAAAAACTCTCAAAGTAAGCTATAAGAATATGTAATAAAAAATGGGGAATTCCATTTAAAAAATGTTCCATCTTATGCTCTCCTCAAAGTTATAAAACTTTTGTTTGAAACATTTTTCCGTATCTACCATAGTTTTCGAGCAATCTTAATGCATTATTTAAAATGGGACACCCTGTATATGTATACCACGCTGGTATAAATACATACAGTAATATTAAGTAATATACATATATATGTCATTGATAACAGGCCGCTATATCCGTCTACTACCAAGAATAGAACTTTTATGTTATTGCTTGGTAAGATAAATCTTTAGTTTGTCGAAATATGGCAGCGCAGACTACAGTTTTGAACAACGGTGTAAAGATTCCCGTACTCGGGCTTGGTACTTGGCAGGCAGGCGTAAGTGTATACTATATATAGCAGTAAAATAAAACAGCAGGTTCTCTCAAAGAAATTTGATTTATATCCGTTTTTACCAATGTAAATTAATTCTTATGCTGGTTTAATCCACTTTTCATTATTTTGTAATTCAGAAAAAGATATATGAAGAGTTAAATCAAGATTAAAATTAATCTTATATATTCTTAAGACCCGGTTCTACAAATATAAAATTAATTTTAATCTTGATTCAATTTATTCTTCATTTTGTCTAAATCTAAGAATTAGAAAAAGATAAAAAATAAATTGAATCATGATTAAAATTAATTTTAAGGTCATACATGTACAACAATTTTAGTCGCAACCGTAATGTCTCAAGCAAATCGACCAATCACAATCAAAATTACGATCTCATGTTTTAAAACGCTCGACTGTGATTGGCTGATTTGCTTACGGCCTTACGATTACAATTAAAATTTTTGTACATGTGATGACTTTTACATTTATTGAATCGGATATAAATTTCATAGAGTGGTTTTATATCTCTTAGTATGTTAAAGTAATCGCAATCACTTCAAAAGAGAGGAATGTCACTTTAATTTAAGTGAATGTGGACACTCATAAGATAGAAATGAATTTTTCACTCAAATTTTTAGAGCATATGTGTAGCTCATATGTGTAGCTATATATGACGTTGCTCTCCGTGCAATGTCACATAACAGGCTTAATTTTCGGTTTTTGTTACACTTGCATTTTATTCATTTTGACTGATCATTCACTTGCTCTTAGAGTTTTACCAAGTACATTGTAGAAACGAGCGTTTAGATTGGTCATACTGACATCATTGGGTGTGTAATGAAAAAGATCAGATGGTATCTTTCTTTCAATGTCAGTGATAACGCAAAGTTCGTGATCATGTACTAATGAAACTGCGATGCACACGTAAACAATTTGATTATCTAAACAGCTTGCTGAACCAACTCTTGTAATTGATAACTACCAGGGTTGAGTAAGTTAACTTTTTTTTTTTTAACTAAGTTAAGTTAAAGTTAACAGCCTTGAAAATTTAACTTCATTAAAATAAAAGTTAATCCATAATGAAATTAATTAAATTAAAAGTTAAGTTAATAAAAAAAGTAATTGAAAAGTTAAAAGATAAATTTGCTTCGAACGAACAACCAAAAAAAAAAAAGAAAAAGAAATAGTTTGACATAATTTTTCGTATTTTTCCTTTTTCACAGCATATTTATTAAAGAATCTGGTTATTTTTGTTCACAAGTAATGATTATACAATATAAAATTACTAAATTATATACTCATTATCCTCTCGCATTGTGTCTGAGGATTAACTTAAAAGAAATCAAATTAAAAGTTAATAGTTACCGCGCGCGATAAAATGTAACTAAATTAAGTTAAAAAGTTAAGAGTCTAAAATGTAACTAAGTTAAAATTAATTAACTTTTTAACTTAACTTTTATCTTTTTAATTTAGCACTACCCAACCCTGATAACTACTATAAAAAAATTAAGAAATTGTGATGATTTCAATATAGCTTTATCTTTTATGAATTAATATAATATTTTCATTAGGCTAGTTTCAGATGCTTTCTTTCTATCTGCCAAGATAAAGAAATTTCTAAATACATAGCATCGTCTGAAATTTTATAATTTAATTAATTTAATTTTGTTTTAGGATGATCCAAAGATTGTCGAACAAGCCGTGCACGATGCTATCGATGCTGGATATCGACATTTCGATTGTGCTTACATTTATCAGAATGAAAAGGAAATTGGCAAAGTCCTACGTGAGAAGATCGCGAAAGGGATCGTGAAGAGAGAAGATCTCTTCATTACTACTAAGGTACATTCACGTTATCCCTTTGTCTGAATATTCCGATATATTAATAAAATTGATCGTTTTTATTCAGTTGTGGAACACATTCCATAAACGAGACAACGTGGTACCGGCTTGCCGAAGATCTGTAGAGAATTTTGGACTCGGTTACGTTGATCTCTACCTGATACACTGGCCCATATCTTATGCGGTAAATTTAATGGACATTTTAGAGTATATAAGCTGTTAGTATCTAGATGATAACGTGTCTGTCTTGTTGCTGGCATGTTGCTTGCTAAGTATATGTTGCTACGAGAATTGCAGCAACTGAGTCCTCATTTATTGATGCCTTCATGATATGACAACTTTAAGAAGCAACTTGCCAGCAATTTACTGACAACTGTAAAATCGTCATCATCAAAATTCGTACTTATTATCATTGGCATAATAATATGCACCCAGACAATATTACGTCCAAAAAATGCGGATATAAGACATCTTGAAGATACTTAAAGATTGCTTTAAGACATCATATTATAAGACGTCTTAAAGCAACCTTTAAGATGTCTTTGAGACGTCTTATGTCCGCATTTTGGACACGATGTTGTCTGGGCAGCATCACACAATGCTGTTATATTGCCGACAATGCAATAAAGTGACATTGATGCAGCTATCTTGCCGTTAAACTGCTGGTAATATATATATATATATATATACATATACATTGTTGCCTGCATGTTGCTACAATGTCGGTATATTCGAAATCGTTGAAGACAAATTACGGCAAATTGACAGCATCATAAGTAATCACAGATTTGTGTAAGTTTGCTGATCGAGACACGCTTTGCTATCTGGGTAATAGATTAGAAATCAGGGACGAGTTGTAAACAAGTCAATGTCTCATAAGCAACGATGAGTCTGCAATTTTAAATTGTTGAAGTGATTGCGTGAAGATAAATTGTATAAGAATTTCATTTTTTGTACAATTTATTTTCATGCAATCACTTCAACAATTTAAAACTTAGATTACATCATGACTGACCAATCACATAGTATATTGTTATTTTCCTTGCCACCCTCCCAATAAGTAGCACAACAGCGCTTACAAAGCGCTAAAAAAGCGATTATATGCGCTTTTTAGCGCTTTGTTAACTCTTTGTAAGCGCTACGTGCTACTTGGGCTTCTGATTGGTTAAAATATTGTGATGTAACGATCTAATATGATTTATTCTGGATGTAAGTTTCTTAAGATTTATGACTCATAATTCTAAGTTATCACTAGTATGATATAATTGAAAAATGGCTTATTGTAAAAAAAACCCACATACAACATTTTAACGCTATGACTTTTTTAAGAAGGTGTTACGCGATTGTAGTCATTAGATAAAAATCGATAATATCATACCGTTATTGATGTACAATACGTCTATAATATGAAAGATAAGAATAAAGGCTAATTTTCAGTGTGCCTTTTACTATTTCTTGCTTTTTAGTACTTTTTTCTCTTATATTTTTGTCTTTTATTCTGTTTCATTGTTTTTTGCATCCGAGGTAAAAGTTGTTGATTTTGAAAGACAAGAAATACATGACAAGAAATACGATTGTCGATAAAAATGTAGCGAAGAGAAAAAAGAGAAAAAAAGGTAAGAAGTAAAAAGCAAGAAACAGAAAGCAAACATTTTAGATTAGCTTTAAATATCGTGCAATGCGAAAATTATATTATAAACGAGTTTCGCATTATGGTAAAAATTAAAATCGTGAGCATTATCGTTCCTGCTTATGCTGCGATTATTTTAGGAAAATGCCGACGGAATAATACCGGTTGACGAAAACGGCGATCCGATGTTTGGACACGAGGATTTCCTTGACACGTGGTGCGGTATGGAGGAGTGCATGAAATTGGGTTTAACGAGGAGTATTGGCCTCAGCAATTTTAATTCCGAGCAGATCGACCGCGTGTTATCGATTGCCCAAATAAAGCCGGTAATGAATCAGGTGGAATGCCATCCGAATTTGAATCAGAGAAAATTGAGAGACTTTTGTGCGAGTCGTGACATAGCTGTCACAGCTTATAGTCCGTTTGGTTCGCCTAATTGGCCTTGGGCTAAACCTGGCGATCTGAAAGTTGTCCTTCATGCACCTGAAATTGTAAATATTGGCGCTAAATACGGCAAAACTCCCGCACAAGTTATTCTGAGATATTTGGTAAGATGTGCTATTGTTAATTAATGCTGCACGTGGCTACTGGGTGTCTCTTTAATGAAGTTTAATGATATAATATAATCCTTGACCAATTTAGAGATGATCTTTTCGTTACGGAAATATTGAGACATTAATTATTTATTTTTTATTTATAAGCAATTAGAAAAGAAGGAATTAAATTCGCAAATTTTAGAAAACCAAATGGATATCAAGATGACGTTCTCCAATTATTTTCAAATGAAATGTTATTTAAAGAAAATCTTAATTAGAAACATAGGAGTTAAAAATATGTATGATGCAAAAAATTGGAAAGTTGCAATGATAAATGATTTTTGATAAGGAAAAATTGATTTCTCAAATTGGTCAAAGAAAACTTGTCATTAAAGGGGTACCCATTGATTTTAAGACACTTTATAGATTGAATAATTCAACAATAATTTTTTACGAACAGGTTGATATTGATACTATACCAATCCCAAAATCCAGTTCAAAGAAGCGTATCGAACAGAATATTAACATTTTTAATTTTAAGTTAACTCCGGAAGAAATTGCCACAATTGACAAATTTGATTGTGGCGGACGTATAGTGCAGTTTGAACAGTATACTTAATTATTTTTTAAAAAAATGTCATTATAGTATATTTTGAACATTTAAATAATTTTCTATTTTTTCAGATATAAAACACACAAGGATTATCCTTTCCACTTGGAATTTTAACTGAAAGCGTCTAACTGGCAAATGTGTTTTAAAAGGCTCCTAGACAATCAATATTATTGCACAATATTTGATCATCTGGAAGCTGTGTAGAGTCTCCAAACTGTTGTTTTAAATTATTTAGGTAGGGGTCTCAATATAATACTATATAAAATAATTGTACAATATTATTATAATATATAATATATTGAACATCTATAAGAGCCTCTTTAAATTTTTGATGCAATCTAATCACCGAATCTATGATTGTACAATATCGGCTTATGCAGAATAAATCCTAAGTTGCATACACAACCGAATACTTTTTATTATTATATTATATAAACGCAAGATATAATATATCGCGAATAGCATATCATAGTATCGTAAAGTATTTTTTCAATATTGTAGCATTATTTATAATCTAGAGTTAAATATTACATGTCTCGCAATTCGTTGAAGATCTAAGAAAATAAGAGATACCATTATCGCTCTTTGCTGTACGAGATTATAAACGTGACTCTTCTCTTTCGCTTATAATCGATTAAAAATGAAAGGAATGGGTGAAACTGTAAATCGAATTATGTAATAATATCCGTCTAATAAATAGCACGAATGAATCAGCAGAAAATCATTGCGACGTATGTACATAAAACGCGTGAAATCATAGATGAGAGTGTAGAAATTAATATTGTACTGGTAAGGTACGTGGAACTTTTCATGTGTTGTGTTATACGTGCGTGAAACGAATTTTCTGATTTCTAGATAGCTCAAAATACATTTTCGTAATAATTATCGCGATTTTAGAAAAAATGAATTTATTACAGAGAGAGATACGTTTTGTAAATTCGTGGAAATTGTATTATATACTATAATCTTATAATTAATAATTAAAGAAATTATTAAATTATATAAATATTATCTAATTTAAAAAATGTAATAAGATGTGTTTCTCAGCTTTAAATTCGAGCAATATTCGCGGTTATCTATTCAATATAATGCTTAAACATACATAATGGCCCGTATTCAAAACGCGCTTATGACGATGTTAACGCGCTTATAACGATGTTAGCGCGCTAACATACTATACTTTACGTCATGCATATTATAGAGTGTTTCAGAGATAAAAGCGCGTTCTGAATACGGGCCATAATATATATTTGCATCGATTTTTTTCGTCAATGTAGTTCATATCTCTCTGTCTCTCTGTTTCTCTCTCTTTCTCTCTATTCCTTTCTTTTATCCCTCCTATTACATAAAGCTATTACTATACATATACTTATATATATATCTGACAAGGCTGCGTTCGAAAATACTACCCAAATGCCGATCCAAATATCATTTTATCTTTGTTGTGCACCGAATCTTAAATAAGGATAAAATAATACTTGAACTACTCAGAGGTACTCTGGTAGTGTTTTCGAACGCAGCCACCAAGGGACCAAGGCGCAGTCGTGTGTCTGTGTTCTTACATGTATGCGTACAGTTTATTTTGATTCGACGATCTTACTGGTGAGCCTGATCAGCCGGTCAGCCTGGTGGGAGCTCGTGAGGTGTGGTGACATTCGAGAGATATATAGTAGAGAATTACCTTATTCATTGTTAGTCTTTTATTTCCGGATAATAATTCTCGCACCGCAACACGCAGTATTGTGTGCCTATCGATATTGTGAGTTGTGTTAAACGATAACTTATCCAAAGTGTTTCATAATAGTCAAGGACTCGGTTGTACTGTTGCTTTGACGGCCTTTCATACACTTCCTGTTGCATACATCTATCTATCTGCAGTCGGCGATAACAATGGCTGGTATTCCGACAATCACATTTTCGAATGGATACAAAATGCCGATGTTGGGCCTCGGAACTTATAACGTACGTATTTTATAACATGCGACAAAAGTAGAATTATGTGTACGAATTACATCATTATCATGAGATTGTATTATTTTACGCGCATTTTATTTGAGCTTCAAATATATTGCAGCATCAACATCAAAATGGAAATCGAGCAATCATTCTTATCGCATATATTCCACAATGATCACTAATCCTATTTATTTTATAATACGACAATTTTTATTTAATATTTTTACTAGGAATTTTATTTTTGTTTGCCAAAACTACTTCACTCAAATTGAGGGTTGCGATCATGATGGAAAGGATAACATGGGCCGTGTTCCAAATTTGCTGCCAACACTGAAAATGCGATAGTTTACGTGCACTATAGATTTTTAGTACAGGCAGTCAATTTTAGAACATAGCCATGGTAGCCCGTATTCAGAACGCGCTTACAATGGGCGAGTTCAATTTAGCAAAGTGGCTAGATCTGTTCGCCAAGCAATTAAACATGATTGGTTGGATCCACTGGTAAGAATCAATCATGCTCATTCGCTCGGCAAACAGATCTAGCCGCTTTGCCGACTTGAACTCTCTCAATGATGTTATCGCGTTAACTTACTATATTTTACGTCACGCATATTATAGAATTTTAGAGATAAAAACTTTTATCCATAAAAGCGTGTTCTGAATACGGGCCGCTGTGTGCAGTTGGACAGTCTCTTTCTAAATCTTTACCCTCTCCGTCTATGGACTAGAACCTATAATCAGAGTCGCCAACTTGACACGTGATCCGAATCACTCGTGATTGGCTCAGGGCGCATGGGGCTTAGAAAATGTTAGAATGACAGTGATACAAGCTACGACTTTTATCTTCCTATAGGCCTGTTCTTTTTGCCTGAACTTTTGCATCAGTTCATCTTCCTCTTCTTTCCTCCTGGAGAGAAAAGGAAGAAAGATGAACTGGTGGAAAAGTTCAGCCAAAAAGAACAGGCCTATTGATTGGCTGTGTTCAGCAGAGAAAACCTTGAGCAAAAAAAGGGGTAAATGTTAAGAAGACCCCTCTCACCTTAAATTTTGATAAAAATATACTCAATCGATGCGTTTTTGCATGAGACGAAAGAATCTGGCAGAAAAAAGTATTGCTCTGCCTCGCGAACGAGATATTAGCTGCTTTCCTTTTACACACAAGTGAAACTGAGTCCGAAGTGAGCTGAGTATTTCAAACTCAGATAATGACATCATCGTTCAGTATAAAAAGGAACGCGCTGAAATGAGAAATTCTCACTAACCTCAAATTAAATAATAAAAGGTATAATCAAAGGTTAGGCTCGTATTCTAAATAATCACCAATTATTTATTAAAAATTACAATTCTTTTATCAATTTATTCTTGCTTTTTTGATGAAAAAGTTATCGAATATATATAGGTTTATAACCTCACTTTGAAGTGAGTTTACGAGACTCACGAAAGCACACGGTCTCGATCTTGTGCAGATTATGGGGAAAAACTTAGTTGAATCTCACTTGTTAGAATGCAAAAGGAACGCGCATTCAACTGAATGAGTTATGACGTCCCATGTTTCGCGTTTTACACTTGGTAGCCCTTGCACATTATTGACGTGGAGTAAAAGTAGGCGTGGTTTGGCCGAACTGCACATACTATGGGCTGCGTTCAGGAATTACGCCCAGATAACTCTAAGCTATAGGTTACGTTGCATATATTATAGCAAAAATGTACCCTAGAGTTATCTAGACATAATTCCCGAACGCAGCCATGTAATTCTTCCACCATGGTTGAGATTCGCCCCCCCCCCCCACACCGTTCTCTTTTTTTAGGACGTTCAGGGACGTGCGGGAGGGATTTCCTTGGTGGAAAAATGTCGCTGAAATTATTCCACGTTTTGGAACACTTCAACAAAATTTCAGTTTAATTTTCAGACAAATTTCAACAAGAATTTAAGAGAAATTCGGTTGGATATCAGTGATTTTTCAGTATGTTAGCTGAAAAATTCACTTTCAGTGAAGTTTCAGCAAATTTTCAGCAATTTCGCTGAAATGTTCCAATACGTGGAATAATTTCAGCGAAACTTTTTCACCAGGGTTTCCAAAAGCGTCCGGATAATTATGAACATCCGGGGTTTTAGAGAATTTTCTAAATTTTTTACTTTGATTTCTTTTCCATGTTATTCTGTATTACTCTTGATTTACGATAGTAATCCTTAAGCCAGGGGCAGATCCAGACATTTGTCAAGGGGGGGGGGGGGGATTGACC
>NW_017257470.1:10422-20749 GCF_001594055.1 Mycetomoellerius zeteki | reverse complement strand
AAAAAATATTTTTGGAATATCAAAATTGTGATTAAGTATTTCAGAAATATTAAAAGTATGTATAACCTTTTGCTATAAATATTTTTAAAAAGGGAAACTCCCAAGGGGAGGAGCCCCATGACCCTCCCCTTGAATCCGCCACTGCCTTAAGCTGTAATAAGAAACTGATTAATCACAGTTAAGGAGGTTCTCGCGTTTGATGAAAAATAAAACAAATCTATAATATACAATCTATAATATACATGTAATGCAAAAGTTAATAATATCAATAATATCTAGAAAAAATTTCATTGACTTTTACCGTACACACACCATTTTGAAGATATTTAATTCTAAATTTATAGAATTTTACATTACAAGTTGAAGATATAACCTTATTCTGTAATTATTCTGTTTTAAATTGAGACACTTGCGTATAAGACAGCAATTTAAAAATCATTATAATCATAAAGTAAACACTTAAGTTCGTTTGTTCTCGTAAAGTTTCATTTAAACTGACCGTACAGTTTACAAGAAATTTATATTTTTCAATGAAAAAAACTAGAATATGTCAAATGGATGATGTGTATACATTAAATGAGCATCTTACAACTTGTATTTTATCACATTTTGAAAATATTTAGTAACATATAAAATTAACAATAATTATGTACAATGGCATAAGATATTGTTAGTAACCTTTTCATTCTATTATTTTAATTATTTTACATATTATTGTGAATAAACTGTCTATTGACTAGAAACTAGCGCGAGAACCTCCTTAAATTAGTAGTGTCACTAATAAACACAACCAGATTTGAAATAATTATTTGTTTACTGTTTTGATTAATTTTACTAATCTGCATGCATTTTTATATACGTCTGGGATTTCAAGCGAAATGTCTTGGCCAGTGTTTCGCCTGTAAATTTTAGTTTCGAAAATTTTGATATGGTAACCTTACTCAATTGAGTAAGGTTGTTTATATGTTTTTTTTATCCGTTTCTGTCTGTAATTTTTACCAGGGAACATAATTTGTATCTTTTTCTTCATTTTTTGGAAAAAAACAGTCCCAGATGGGGAATGTGAAAAGAGCTGTTCAGGACGCAATAGATCTAGGATATCGTCATATTGATACAGCTTTCTTTTATGGTAATGAGAAAGAGATCGGGGAAGCTATTCGCGACAAAATCAAAGATGGTAGCGTGACCAGAGAGGACCTATTTATTACCACAAAGGTGAGATCAGTGCATCACAATACATAAGCAAGAGCTAAATACGAATATTTATTTTGCCACTTGCTAAATTCCGAATTTCCTAATTCATTTTTTATAAGAGACACAATAAGTATAAAAATTTAAATTAAATATTTCGTTTTGTAAATTTAATTGTATTTATTTCGTTGTAGTTGTGGAACAATTTCCATAAAGAAGAGCATGTCGTCCCGGCCTGCAAACAATCGTTGGCCAATCTTGGTTTAGATTATGTGGATCTCTTTTTAGTTCATTGGCCATTTGCTTTCAAGGTAAGTATTGACATCAATGAAGTAAAATAGAATGAAATAGAGAAAGATTTTGTTTTTTTTTATAAGCATATTTGGAGTTATACGATAATGAGTTGATTTCCAGATATATATGTATAACTATACAGCATTACCTAATAATTAAGATTTTGTTGTAAAAACTGAAGATTTTGTTGACAAAAATGCACCAGTAATTCTATTAATCTATGCAAAGTGAAGTATGCAATTATATAGATGATATTTATAGCTGTTTCTTATTAATATTAAGAGTGACTAATAATAGTAAATTCTTATTTACGAAAAAACAATCATGAATGTTTAACCGATAAATGTTTCAACTTGTAATATTTATTTAGAGATATCTTGCAGGAAGGGGATGATTTATGGCCTTCAGATGCTGCTGGAAATCTTTGCCAATCGGATATCGATTACTTAGAAACATGGAAAGGAATGGAAGAGTGTGTTCACCAAAGCTTAACTCGCAGCATCGGAATCAGTAACTTTAACTCCGAGCAAATTACTCGTTTACTCAAATCGGCTAAAATCGCTCCAGTCAATAATCAGGTATGTGGTATCATCTAAATCGTTTCATAAATTTAATTGTATTTGTTTCATGTTATTGCATTTTCTATATTTGCATTTTTGAGCGAATTAATTTATATCTTTTTAATAAATGTTTTTTCTTTATGTATATTTTCAAAACATTTTTTAAAAGTTAAAAGGTCTTATATTAATGTAATTTATATCATATTAATGCTGCAAGACTTATTAATTTAAAACAAATTCTATTATAGGTTGAAGTTAACATAAACGTAAATCAGGAGAAATTAATAGATTTTTGCAAAAAACATGACATAACGATAACTGCTTATTCTCCTTTGGGACAACCCGGAAATGTATCGGGCATCGACAATAAATTAGGTAATCCTGTAATATTGCAACTGGCAAAAAAATACAATAAGACGCCAGCGCAAATAGCACTTCGATATGTGGTAAGAAAAAAATTTAAGATTGATAGAACTCTTTCTTTTATGTAATTAAAACGGATGTATACAGTCATATTTTATTTTTATAGTATCAACACGGAACTGTGCCAATACCTAAGTCTGTAACTAAAAGTCGAATTAAGGAAAACATGGAATTTTTTGATTTCATGTTAACATCCGATGAAATGAATGCTATTCGTAAACTCGGCACTG
Source organism: Mycetomoellerius zeteki (assembly GCF_001594055.1). Classification (NCBI taxonomy): domain Eukaryota; kingdom Metazoa; phylum Arthropoda; class Insecta; order Hymenoptera; family Formicidae; genus Mycetomoellerius; species Mycetomoellerius zeteki. The sequence goes on along the minus strand of NW_017257470.1, from coordinate 18,051 downwards.
GACAGAGAGTAGCATTTTTCACCCCGTAAGTATTAGAATATGCAAGGTATTTTACATTTTATCATATCTACTTCCATATATGAATATTTTAGAACTTTGAAATCTTTAAACATTTTTTTAAATAACTTTGTTTTTTGGATAATGTACATTAAATTTTAATTTTAAATGAACTATAAGTCGTATTAAAATTCAGGACAGAATTCTACAATCTACATACAATTTTACATGTCGTGTAAGCAAAAAATCATTGCAAATAGATTATTTAAAATGAACTTTGAAGAACAATAGATGCTATATAAATATTCGAATTACGCGATACATTATAAATTATTGTTTCTACACATATATATTTTTAAATAACTGTTTTGTTTCTCTATGTTTCAGTGCGGAGAATTTTAAATATTTTCCTTTTAACATTCCGTTTTAAATCAGTATAAAGAGAAAAAAGAAAAAGAAAAAGAAGAGGGGAGGGAGAGAGGGAAATGAAATTTTATATATATATATAAATATAATTTACATTTACAATATATATATAAAAAATGAAAAACTTCGAAGAATTCTATATACTATATATACGCACATACAATACATATTTTAAAATATTTTCTTATTTAAAGCTGTACTTTTTGCCTGAAATATAACTAAATATTTTCAAATGCTATAATAGTTATTTTTTCTTTTTTTGATAACCCATAGAACAAATAAAACAATGATTAAGACATATATTAATTAAACATTGTACGATTTAGCATGACATTTTTTGATATAACGTGAATAATTTATTGATCTAGAAGACAACAGGAAATGAGTCGTAACATCAAAAATAATCATATATTAGTATCCCTTTTAAAAGATGATGTTTGAAGCTCGCTCGACCCTTGGTCTAGCCAATTACAGCTAGCTGCAAAAAATTTCAAGGTCTGGGCCAAGACTACTTGCACGAATCAATTTTTCGTCCGTTCCGTATGACACATGATATATCTGAAATATTATAAAACACGTTTTAATCTACACTCAAAAATCTTACGTGCAGCAATTGATAAATCGAGATAGAATTGCTGCAGAACTTCTGACGGAAAAATCCAGTGCTTTAAAATCTTATTTCGATACCAATCGTTATGTTTGTAAAATGATTACCATTTTTACGGAGTATAATCTTTTATTTTGACATTAATATCTGGCCGGCTCTCTAGCCTTTATATATATTTTATATTTTAAATTGTATTTGTTGTGAGTCTTCGTGGATTTATTTTTTAAAATATAATCTTTTATATTATGAATCGTATTGCTTATGTACTAAAAAATTTTCCAATTCATTTCTATCAATAAGTAAAAAGTAAGTATTGGGGATATTTTAAAACATTCTAAGAATATTTTGACCGTTTTTACAATTATGATGTGCTAGAAGCAACCAATATAGAGTCATTACGTAAATCAATATCCTTGAAGTTAATAATATGTAGCTTTATCATATATTCATTACATGTTTTTCTTTTATGACAACCTTTGTCAGGCATTTTGCTATTTTATAAATATGAAAAATAAAGAATTTGGAATGAGTAAAAAAATTATAAAGAATCTTTCTCATTGAGAGGGTAAATAAATCAATATTTTTAAAATTGCGTTTTTTTTTAATTCTACACATGTGTAGAATAAATTCTCAAAGCGAGTTTGAAAAAAATTTTGAAATAATGAACATTTTCTGAGATATTGCACAGAAAATCAAGCAGGTAGAGGAGAGCTGACAGCCAACTGTACATTATGGTTATTTCAAAAAACTGTTTCTAATCTAATTTCTAATCTGTTATTGTGTTAGGACTTTTGGAACAAGTTGGAAGAACCGAAATAAACAAACTTTGGTTATTACAGAATATTATTTCATATGTCTTCACATATGTAATATTATGTTTTTGCGTATGGTCGTACACATAGGAAATCAATTTAAAACTTTAAAGTTGTTTTTTTCAAAATCATTTTTACAAAATTACAGGAGAAATTCGCATTCCGAAAAAATGGCTTGACTGATTGACTTTGCACAATTATTATTAACACTTTTTACAGTTTGTGAATTATAATTTGTTTATATTTATCATTTAATCCTTTCTTTTTTAGAAAGATAGTACTTGAAAAAAAGTTAGAAATATATACCATATATAAACATAATTTTCGTTTTGCATCCATTTTGTAAATTCCAATATTTTAGCCTTTAAAGGTTGCTTTAATATTTGCGTAGACCGATGTAGAATACTGGTAAAATAAAATAATTAAAATATTTTAATTATAAGACCGCTGGGAATGTCCCAACAATTTTTATGTTATTCATCTTGACGTGTAAAATTCAAAGGACCAGGAGAGGAAAAAGTGGAAGAAGAGAAGTATCATTTTATTTCTAAAATACCTCTCTATAAAATAAAATTTTCTATTAAAACAAATAAAAAGTTTCATCTTAAGGATGTTTTATACATATTTTCAAAATAATAAGTTATGAAAAAATTATATAATAGATTATTCTAAATTACATTTTAAAATAATATGACAAATTTGATGATGGTTTACTACCTGGATCGTAAGTTATTTTAATAAATAGTAGTATTTTTTTAATCTAATAAAAATATATGGAAATGTATTATAAAATAATTGATACAAATCTCAAGTTTTTAATATAAGTACATAAGTTCATAAATACATAAGTACATAAATTCAAGATTATTTACGTTTTATATTAATTGCGATGCATGAACTAGTAAACAAATAAAATATTTATTTGGTCTATATCTTTATAACTAATCGAATCGCAATGGAACTTTGCATGAATTATTTTGAACATTTAAAGTACTTATAAAAGAAAAATGTAAATCTTTATAATTTTTTAAATTTTAATAAAAATAATAACAAATAAAATAAATAAACTACAAAAATGTGTTATTAAACAAAAATATAATCTTATTCATATAACTTTGATATATATATATATATATAGTTTATTTGAAGTGTAGATATTAAACATACTTCTAAATTTAATTTTCTTTGTAGAGACTATATAATTTATTAATAATCCATTTCCAAATAAATAGTCAATTAATTTTTAGGCTCCTAAATTGATAAAGAAAACCTCTTATATATATATATATATCTTTATCAATTTTTTAAGTAAACATTTTCAATATTTGAAAAATGCAAGATCTATGGATATTATTTAATGTCTAATAAAATAAAAATGAAAGTAAGATATAATAAAGCATTAGAATAGTTGTAATTAAAAACAATTAGTACATTTATTTCGCGACAGCTTCGCTGTATAACTACCGATAGATCAACTTTACTTAGCGACTTTACTAAATGCTAAATTACTGTGAATGAAACTTTGTTCTTCCGCAAGGAGTCGTCAAGGGTCGATTCATTGCTCCAAAGATCCTAAACGATCACTGTAACTTTCCATGGTGCCGGATAACGAATTCAGTCACCACTACGCAGTCATTTGAATCAGTATTACTGTCGCTGTTAATATGTTGTGTGAGTGTCCAACGTGCATCAGCAACAATATCGTCGTTATGCAAAAATCACGAGACACGTATTCCTACCAGAATAAACATTTTTTAAGAGATTGTTATTTTTTTAAACAAACAAATGATACATTGCATATGTAACAATAATCAACTGATACATAATTGTGATCAAAAAGCTATAAAAATATAAGATTATCTTAAGAATAAGATTAATAATTGCGTTAAAAGTTAATAACTGCGTTAATAATATAATTAAAGTTTGAGTACGCAAATGATGAATATTCAACGAGCTGAATATACTTAGATTATGAAAAATTTTCGAGTGATGCGATGCGTTGGCGATCAAATCTCCGACACCGGCACACCAACACAGATGCACATCTGTAGCGTAGCAAAATCGATTTTGCCGTTGAGAATCCGGTCTTCTTAGGTGGGGGACGTTTATAAAAGGAACTGTTCGAGGCGAAGCTGCCAGCAGTGTAAATGCGTATCAGTCTTGTTCGGACTCACTAGCAGTTTCCACGTAGCAACATCCGCAGATTTTCATATTTTTTTATAACAATTGCTACTGACATAAAAGTAAAATGGTTCTGACTGCATCAAAAGTGAAATTTTATAACGGCTATGAAGTGCCGATCTTCGGCCTAGGCACGTGGAAGGTAAGTTTTTCTTTTTGTATTTCCTCAATCTGTTGTTTAGTCTCAATAATTTCGTCATCGAGTCATATTTTGCAGAAATATAATGTATATATTTTATATTTTATATTTTCACTACTATAAATGAGAACTTGTTTCTTATCTGAAAGTAGCTCTTATAATTGTATCGGCAAAAATTATTGAGTTAAATTCTTGTTTTCGTGAAACGAGATAATGGCAGATATAATTAGGGATCAGCAATCCAGTCAGCAAAATGATGGCAATTTTCCTACAAATTGTTAGCAAATTCAATAAAAAATTTCAGCAAATTAGCATCAATATCCGTATTAAGTTTTTTGTTTAGCTCACAAAGCTTGTTGACGTAATATGAGAGCAAATTGTCGGCATAAACCAAATAAAAATTGGTTTTTATTAGATCATCAATTTGTTGGTTAATTTGCAGGTTGTCAACAAGCTTTGCATAGTTTTATATATCTGTGCCATTAATTTGCTGATTTCAAATATATAAACAGAATTTGCGTCAAAAGTACCTTTTTATCAACATTTGTTTTGAAAAATTGATTTTTGACGGACTTGGCTAATTTATTAAGCTGTCATTGCAAATAACAAGATACGTTTAATTCATGTCAAGATATTTTTACGAAGGAAAGATATATTCTGATATTAAAATCAATTCCGAGATCAGATTTTCTGTAAAAAAAAATTATTAAAATTTAAGCTGCGTTGTATTATTCACTGCGAACACTTATTAACATGAACTATAAATTTTCAATATTTGCAGTAAATAACGAAATACAGCCTTAGTTGAGGTTTTGATACATATTGCATTTTGTTGCGCAATATGCTTTATCTTGCTTTATCATTTAGCTACTACTATAAATTCCACAAATTAAATTCATATCGTAAATTTGCGAAACCGAAGTGTACAAATCGATAAAATGATTTTACATATTGTAGATTAGATATCGCGAGCACGCGAGTCAATATTTAATCTAATTAATTAAATCAGTTCAGATCAGATTTTTTGTAAATAAAAAAAGTTTAGAAATACAGGATATGTATGAGTCAACGGCAAAACTTATTGTGCGTAAAACAAAATATATATTTTCAATTGTACATAAAGTAATCGCTGATGTTATACCTCGTACATCAATAACTAATATGCATTTAACATGTTTCAGCTACGTGATTGAATCCTCTTCAGAAACAAATATATATAATTGAGTAGCGAGACTACATCTTCTCGAAAGAAAGAACCTTAGTGCTAAGCTATTCCCAGAAATAACTGGATAAGAATTTATTGCGTCTTTAATTATGAGTGTAACAACGATAAGCTATACGCAAACACCGACTGACTGATTGTTATCGTTGTTATAATTAAGGACGTAATAAATTCATATACAGTTATTTTAATATTAATGAAACCAAACACTTTTTTACACTTAAATGACACAGTTTTCTATGTTTTGTTCACGCGATTGTACATCCAGAATTCTCTATAGGTCTTCCAATCGCCATGTGAGCAGCTCTCATTACTCTGGGAATGGCTATTTTAGCACTAAGATTCTTTCTTTCGGGAAGATGAAGTCTCCCTATTCAATTATATGTATTTGTTTTTAAAGAGGGCTCAATCATGATTAGTTATAATTAATGTACGAGGTATAACGTCAGATTATTTTATGTACAATTGAAAATATATTTTTCGTTTTACGCAATAAGTTCTGCAGTTGGCTCATATATACCTTGTATTTCTATACTTTGTTAATTTTTATTATAGAGAGCCCTTTAGAAATCTGTTTATTTATTATTATTAAAACAAGTTATTAAAATTTAAAAGATTTCGATACATATTACATACTATGACATCAATATGTGTCAAAGTCTCAATTAAATTGTAATGACTTTTTTTAGAGAAAATTTAATTTAATCTAATCTGATTGATTAGATTAGACATTGATTCAATATCTAATCTATATAAGAATGATTTTATTGATTTGTAGATTTCGGTTTCATAAGTTGACAATGTAAATTCCATAAATTAAAATGATAAAGCAAGATATTACGCAATGAAATAAAATCGTTAATGCTTGTATCTTTATTACTGGTGATTTTTTCTAATTTTAAAATGTAATTAAAAATATTTTTTATATATAGCTATATATATATAGCTTTTAAAGCAATATAATCTTATCTTAAAATTCGAGAATTTTCCATTGCCATTAGTTGTTAAATCTGACTGACTGTGAAGTTCACGTGAATGGCTAAGATAACAGAAATACAATCTTATGCAATTATAAGCAGTGCTATACATAGTATAACAAAAATTCTAAGAAATAAAAAGTACTAAGTGCGTACTTCATTAAGATAGAAAAAATATATTCAAAGCAGCAAAAGAAAACGATTTAGTAAACACTTTTATACATGTAACACATATTACATTTTATTTGATATCACACTTTATCTGTTTATCCATTTTCTTTATTTTTTATTTTTTAATAATTCTGTCTCTGTACACAAAGTCTTTTCTTCCAAAATTCTTTTTTTAGAGAAAAATTTTTGTAATTTTTACTGATGTTTTATAACAAATGTTTTTGTGCTATATTTGTATTATCACCACCATTACATTAAGTACACATTTATCAGTTTAAGTGCAAATATGTTATGTAATCAACTATTCAATGTTACTATTGATCACACAACATTGCATATTCTAAGTTGACTACTGAGAAACTTTCATTATATACAGGGTGACCCATTTTAATTTATCACTCCAAATATTTCCGTTCCCTTGAATTTTACAAGTAAATGTTTCAGACAAAAGTGTATGATTTCAAGGGGGCCATTTCATAAAATGGTACTATTGGTTTGACCTTGGATGATCGCTTAAAGGTTACATGAAGATCACTTTCAATTTCTTAAATTAAACTCACTATTTTTCATTACATATTCTTGTAGCTTACCTCGAAAGCTTTCCAAAATATTATAATAAAATATTTTTTCATTAAGTATTTTTTTCATATAAGTTATAAGGCTCGAAAGTTACAGTACAGCCGGCATTAGCATTACGCAAGTTGTCCGACCGACGGCTACACTTTTCTTAAAAAAGTGAGTCGACTTAAAATGGTCAGAGATCTAAATTGAAATTTGATTTTGTTTTAGTCTAAACCAGGAGAAGTTACACAAGCTGTAAAAGATGCGATCGATATCGGCTACAGACACATCGATGGAGCTCACGTTTATGGCAATGAGAAGGAAGTTGGTGCTGCTATCAAGGCAAAAATAGCTGAGGGTGTTGTGAAGAGAGAAGATCTATTCATCACCAGCAAGCTGTGGAATACCTTTCATAGACCCAATCTAGTTGAACCAGCTATTAAAAGAACGCTAGCTGACCTTGGTCTTGATTACGTAGATCTGTATTTAATTCATTGGCCACACGGATTCAAAGAGGGTGGAGATCTTTTCCCTAC
>NW_017257470.1:0-10396 GCF_001594055.1 Mycetomoellerius zeteki | reverse complement strand
TAGATTATCTCGATACTTGGAAAGCTATGGAAGATGTGCTGGCCAAAGGTTTGACGAAAAACATTGGTGTCAGTAATTTTAATTCCGAACAGATCACCAGATTGCTCGAGAATGCAACGGTTAAACCTGTTACAAATCAGGTAAATTAAGATTATTAAGAATGATAATAATTGTAAAAAACTCTGACAATAATTAATTTTTATTAAATTCAATCTAATTACCCATACAGCACAGAAAGATTGCAAAATGATTGTAGATATATCTCATTGCAATATTGTAATATTGCAAATAGATTGTACATTGCTGTAATGTCATAGCGTCATAAAAATGTCTGCCTTCAGCAAGATTGCGCTGTAATGTCGTAGCGCAATGTTGTAGCGCAATGTATTTGCAACTATTATTAAAAATAGTTCTTTTATTATTATTAAATATAATTTGAAATACAATTTGTGATATAAATAAAAAAAATGCAGAAAAAGAACTAATTAATATATACTTTATATTATATATAAAATTTAATATTTTATATATAATTTTATATAATTATTGTATTTTATACTTAATTGGAAATATTTTATATGCAGGTATATATATTTTTTAAAGTTTACTTATATGGACATATATGTTTTACACTTTATGCAGGTACGCCTATTTTGCACATATTCTTAACTGGTGAAATAGAAATAATAAGAAACTTCACGCATTTTATTTCATTTTCTTTGCAATATTCAAAGAATTGTTTAAATCTAAATATTCCAAAAAGTTACACAGGCTTGCATGGTTTTGTTGATTGGGATTTGACAATGCTTTCTTGCGTAATTTTTTGCGCTGAATCCGAATCCGGTTGCAGAATTGCTCTATCACGTCAAGATTTCGAGATATCCTAACCTAAAACTGTCAAAAAAGCCGTTTTCAACCATATTTTAAATTAAAAATTAAGAAAATTTTTGTTGTCAAATCCATCAACGGTATCATTTACTACTATACGGCGCCTTCAAAATCCATTTTGAACCATCTCAAAGCGATTTTTTCTTTCGGAGATATATTTATTCAAAGTTCAATGAATCGTACCTCATAGGAGCTTAATCCATATACCGTTGTATTAGAACAAACGGATTTCTGGACAGATTAGTTGACTGTTCTACCTTTTGTTACAGAATATTTTTAAATCTGCGAGAATTGTTATACTTTCACTGCTCGTATCTTACTAGTATTTTAAATACAACAAAATTTGACAACAAAAATTTTCTTAATTTTTAATTTGATTTAAAATTGATTGAAAATGGCTTTTTTGGCAGTTTTAGGTAAAGTATCTCGAAATCTTGACGTGATAAAGTAATTCTGCAGCCGGATTCGGGTTCAGCGTAAAAAATTACGTAAGAAAGCATTGTCAAATCCCAATCAACTTTCAACACCTCCAATTTTACAGGCCTGTGTTATGAAAGTTGAAAAATCTTGTCGCGCGGTGACGACAACAATGGGCGAGTTCAAGACGGCAAAGCGGCTAGGCGTGCTTACCGAGCGATTGAATATGATTGGTTGGATCTATAAGTAACAACCAATTATGTTCATTTGCTTGGCGAGCAGGTTAGCCGCTTTGTCAACTTGAACGCGCCCAATGTTTCAACGAACATTATAATTCCTAAATTAATGGAAATAATTAATAATTATATAAAGTGTAATTAACGTATTTTTCCATATGTGACAGCAGTTCATTATTCACTTTATATAAAAGCTAAAATGTTTTTAATATCTCTGTTGCAAACAATGCTGCAAGCCTAATTTGTATAATCTTGCGTCGTAATACGTATTATACAGGATGTTAATTAAGTATGTTGCCATACTTAACTAACACCCTGTATATATTATAATTTCTGATATCTACAATGTTACAGTGATATTACAGCGCAATCTGCAATGTTGCAATGTTTTTGCAATGATACTGCAAGTTTCTGTGCTGTATGGGTATGTTAATTGAAATTATTTTTCAAAATAGGATATTATTTTGGAAAGTCAAAAATTTGACAATATAAAGAAATCCTGCTCTTTTATAGCTAACAGTACTTTTTGATTTATACATGTTACATAGAAATTATATACAAAGAAAAATAATAAAAACATAAGTATCTCCATTGACATCTCTGGACACTTTTCTTTATTTTTGTATTATTTTTCAGGTCGAATGCCATCCATACTTGGCGCAAAAAAAGCTATCAGACTTCTGCAAGGAAAGAGACATTCTTATTACAGCTTACAGTCCACTCGGATCACCAGATAGACCATGGGCTAAGCCTGATGATCCAAAATTGTTAGAAGACAAGAAATTAATTGACCTCGGGAAGAAATATAACAAGACTCCTGCACAAATACTTATTCGTTATCAGGTATGTTATTACGATGTTAATGTCTCAAGTGTACTTTATAATAAATTATTAAACTCGTCTAATAAAAAGTATTGCATATAATTTAATACTTTTAAGTTATAGTTCAATATTTATGATTTTTTATACATTAATATAAAACTTTAATAATTATTTGCAGGTGGATCGTGGCCATATAGTGATTCCTAAATCAGTTACCAAGTCACGAATTGCTCAGAACATGAACATATTTGATTTTAAACTTTCACCCGAAGATATTGCTTATATTGACACTTTTGATTGTAACGGAAGAATTTGTCCAGTAGAGGGGTAAGGATTTACTAGTTTATGTTTATCGTTGTTATTTAAAGACGACATTTTATATACTAATACATAGGATATAGAATATAATAAATAAAACTTTTATCAAGTTTTGCGATATATTAATATTTCTTTTTATTTTTTATTTTCAGGTCGAAAGCCAGTCCTTATTATCCATTTAATATTCCATTCTGAGAAATCAAAATGAGCAAATGAAGTTATGATATATCTGTGTCTGTCTTCTATTAAACTTTTCGCATTTTAATTTTTGCAAACATATTTTTGAACATTATTAGTTTGTGTGTATATATTTTTCTTTCACGATATTTTCTTATAATATTACTTTTATAAATATTACAGCAAATACATTCTATAGTTATTGTTACTGTTTTACCAAATATTAATTTTTTATACAGAATTCAATTATATCAAAACTTGTGCACGTGTGATGAAATAAAGGGTACGTTTATATTGCATAAAATAATAGTACAGCGAGTTATTACCACTAATTGACGAACTACTAATTTACTAACTACAGGAATAAATCTTCTAAAAACTCCTTGTTGCTGTCAATTTCTGATCCCGAATGAAGAATCCTTGAAAATGTTGATTAATAAATTTTGTCCAATAGTCTAATAATATTACAATTATACAGTTGAATCATTCTTATCAGTGTTTTTCTTCGCAATCCTATTTGCACATATTAATTTGCATATAAGCGGCAAAAGTCACGTACTCGTCATACATATTATTGAGCTCACATGGCAATGAGAATTGTTCTAATTGTATGAGTGGCTGCGATACACCTGAAAATTCATTTACAAGCTTTATAGGCTTTCATACAAGAACACTTTATGACATGTCACCATACTATTTCTTACCACAGCGAATTTAGTTGAGAGAATAGATTGAATTTTCACGACGTGATAATTGTTGCATCTTTGAGCAGAAGTAGAATATGTATAGGTTTTTCATTTCTCTTTACTATTTTTCTTGTTCTTTCATATTGAATTTTGCTTTATTTTTATTTCTGTTTGCGTAGGTGGTCGAGCGAATTGAATCTTGAGTTGCATAGTCATGTAAAAATTTTGAGCATCATTTGATGACGATATTTTAATTTAGCGTATCGTATTAGAGTTATGCCTCGAAGCTGGGTTAAACATGTGTCCATATAAATATATAAAAGGAGTCTTTAACAGTTAGTTGAGTTTAATTTAGAATCGATTATTAATATAAATATATATATATACAGAGTGTTCCGTAAAGACCCGAATAACGCTTAAGGAGAGATTCCTGAGATCATTTTGAGACGAAAATTCTAATACCAAAATGTTGAGGTTGTAATAACTTTTGAATTATAATTAGTTATAGATAGTGTGTAATTCGAAAACTATTATAGCCTCGATATTTTCGTATTAGGATTTTCATCTTAGAATGATCAAAAGAATCCAAAAATAATAATTGAGACTATAAAAGTAAAATGGTTTTTTACTTATAAGCATTTAAAGTTAGCTTATAATTCAAAAAATTATTGTACTATCTAGAACATTAAAGCTGGTTAATTTGATTGATTTCGTAAATATTCGGACATTAATTATATTGCTGTAATAAGTCATCTTCGCAACCACAGGAGCAGCACTCGCAGAACTCTTCATCGCTGTTGCTGTCTATTTCTGATTCCGAATGCATCATTTCCGAAGATATTGATTGATAGGCCTTGTCCAAAGATCTAACATTGCAATTACATAATTCACGTTTGTGTTTTTCTTCGCAATCGTATCTGCAAATATTAATTTGCTTGCATGCGGAAGGAGTCATACACTCATTGCATGTTTTACTGGAATATATATCACATGGTACCGAAGATTGCGTTAATTGTTTGGATGATTGCGGTACATCTGAAAATTTATGCGATTATTTATAACTGAATATTAATTTAAGGGAGACCCCATCCCTGAGGTTTCAAAAATCGAAATTTTTTTTATTGTTTTAATCATTAGTTTAAACCCTTAAGAATACGAGAAAAAAGATTTGGAAGCGAAATTCAAAGTCAAAGTGGTCGAGAAAGTAAATTTCAACTGCGGCAGGCCGGAGTGACTCCGCCTCTTTTGTAATTCGCCCGGGACTTGCAAGTATACAGAACTATGTATCCTCATCAAAATATCAGCTCTAGATGCTATCTATAGATGTCACAACTTGTACTAAATCCAATTTCAGCAATTTCAGCGTCGGTTTCAGTGTGAGAGTGATGCCATTAATAAATATCAAGAAAGCGCACGCTCCATTTTAAACATATTTTTCTCAAAAACTGCATTTTTCGAGACGGTGTACAGTGCGGAGCATTAATTCTCTTGGTCATAGTAGTGGCTGAACTTATTGACGCTGAGTCGGTAACGTTTAAAGCGCGCGCGCGCGCTTGAAATAAGAAAAATCACTGACAAACTGTGTGGAAATTTATTGCATTTATTTCCTGTTGTGTATAAAATTATATATTCCTGCAGAAATGCATGAATTATATCTTCGTTTAAAATTAATAATTGTGACATTATTTTCAGCTTCAATTTATGACTGCATTTAAGACCAATAACACGCAGTTTATAGTGCTGAAAAATGTAATTAAAATAAAATTTAATAAATTAAATATTAAGGAATAAAACCTGTTTCGATCAAAGATAGAATTCTTTCTTTCTTATTGGACTTATTCATATCGGGCTAATTTTGATTAATATTAATATGAGAAGTATTCATACAAGTCCCTTAAAATTTTTTGAAAATATACTCGGTATTTTCTATAAATATTATAGATTGCAATAATCCATTCCTTTATCTTTTACATTTCTTTATAAAGATTAAAAGATCTTTTACATTTCTTTCTAAACATATATGTTTATCTCCGTTATGTTATATGTATACTTATTTGTGCAATATATAATTTATAATATATAATACATAAATCATAAATTTATATAGATATAAAGAACAGTGTAAACATAAACGGAGATATAATTCATGCATTTCTGCAGGAATATATAATTTTATACGCAACAGGAAAAAAATGCAATAAATTTCCACACAGTTTGTCAGTGACTCTTCTTATTTCAAGCGCGCGCGCGCGCTTTGAGCGTTACCGACTCAGCGTCAATAAGTCCAGCCACTACTATGACCCAGCGAATTAATGCTCCGCACTGTACATGATAATTCAAAAAGTTTACATTGGATTAACTTCAAATTTTAAATGAATATTCTCAGCAATATATCATCTGACGTAGGACTTTTGCAAAAAATATATATATATATTGTGTAGTTTTTTCGATAATTAAAGACAATTTTTTTTCGAAAAATTGCAACTTTTTTTCAAACCGTCGCCATTTCAAGAGAAATCAATATTTTTAAAAATTCCTACGTCAGACGATAACCATAACAGTAAAATGATGTCATTTTTCTTTAGTTAGCATAGATTGAACCATTTTGCCGAAACCGTGTACACCGCTTAAGCCCGTCTCATAAAAAATATTCCCGTAATTGGATCAGGAAGCAGTCATTTTGTCGTTCAAATGAGATAAAAAAATTATTTTTTACACTAGAAAAGATGTATAATAAAACCCTCTCATTCTCAAATTGATTTTTCAATCAAGTTATTCATTTTTTCCCAAAAAATTCACAAAGTTAGAACTGATTTTTAGGTGCCAGAGATGGGATCCTCCCTTAATTATGCAAAATAAATTTACATACATTTTTTTGTTACATTGAATATTTCTAATAAAATTTGAAAGAAAATAGGTCGATCAGTCTATAACATGCCTGTTTTCAAAGCGACGTTAAATAAAGACTCGCAAGGAGGTTTTGTCGAACATGGAGATTTAGATTTGAATACAGCTGAAGAAACTCGTCGGCAAGATTTGCAACAAATACAATCATGCGATTTACTCGCGGTTGTACGTGATGCGCGACGGTCCAATGGAACACAGCATGAAAGCGGTGGACATAATTTTTCGTAGACTTCGAATGGTCTTTTCGATGCCTTTTCGTAAGCATTTAACGTTACCGACGTTGCACATAAGCAGCAAGTCTTCTAAAAATTAAGAAATATACATAGAACAGGAAGTATATAAATGTTGTTTATTCCTAATACTCACTCGTTTCCTATCTTCAAATTTAAATTTTTTCTTCGTCACATATTTATTACGTGTGTAATCTTTTAATAAATCGAATAACTTTTTACCAGTTTCCTTTGATTCCTGCATTTTTTCACTATCACGCTGAAATTTCTTGCAGGACAGCAACTTACTCATTTGTCGCCTGTACATGAATTCTTTACTTTCCAGCTCTCTGATATAGTTTTTCAATTTCAATTCTTCTTCAGCGAATTGACGAATTTTTTTCAGACATATCAGATCTTCGGAATGAATGGAATGTAGGCTAGGTGTATTGCATTTCTGTATCTCATTGCGCAATTCTGCCAATTTTTCTTCCATTTCTTTATTATCCAGCTCCAAGGACTCCAGTTCCATGCCAGTTTCCTCCAGTTTCACATCCGCGTCTATGATCTTATCCTGCATTAACGGAGATTTGATTGTGAGTTCCTATCGCATGAATTATTACTGTAATATTTACTGCTTTAATTTCGATTTTTAAGAGACAAAACCGCTCAAAAAAATTTTTTCCAATTTTTTTAAAATTCACATTCTTAAAATATACACATTGAACAATATTTCTGCGAAGTTTTAAGAAGGATATTTAAGAAGGATAAAAAGAATGATAGAACAGGAATGGTTTGATTATAAGACGCAAGCGGCCTGAAGTCTTTATCTAACATCGTTACTACGAGTCGTATCTATGAAGATCGGTTTCACTTTTTCATATCTAGTACTTGGAACTGATTGCATGACTTGAAATCTTTTGAGTTTTGCAAATGGTGTTTTTTAAATAGTCCATATGTATACAAAGTATATCTTAAGTACGCTAAAAGATTTTAAGGAGTGATTGTTCACATGAATTCAAGACTAAAACTTCATATGATAATTTGTTGGAAACGGCTACATTTCAAAGATACAAGGTGTCAAAGAGTTGGAAAAAAATTTCGTTTTTTTTCAGAAATTTCAAAAATCGTTCCAATTATTTTGATGTAACTTGATAATATGTTTAATGAGCATGAAAGCTTATCTTTTGGAATTATACATTATCTTTTTATTCAAGTAGGGGCGAACCTAAGGATAAGCAAGGCCCCGCCTTACCACACAGCATACTTTATCCTAGGAATGTCCAACGGGCGTCATATTTGAAATATCGCGATAATCTTGTGATATCCGTGGATGGTCTTAGTTATCCAACGGATATCCTGATATACAAGTGTCCGCATGTGTGAGGTCCCACGGACGTCTTAGACGACATCCGTAAGATATCCAAGGAACTCCATGAGATATCACAAGTATATGACGCGCAACTCTTTGCATGACGTATCGTAATTTTGCTCGACATTTTAGAGATAAAAGATTCTAGAGACAAAATATTCTTCCTGGATCCTGGATTGCGCGCATTCACCATGAGACAGGTCACGGGAAATAGAACGGTATTCGTGAGTTCTAAATTATTAATTGATCACACGCGTTCAGTGTGAATTAATACGACGCTATTCTTGAACTTCTTTCGCTTCGCGTCGTAACGCAATGGACGACGCGTGACGCGCTCAGTGGAAATGTACCATAAGACTGCGTTCGGAAATATTACCTGAGTGCCTCAGTGTATCGTTTTGTCATTGTTGTTCACCCAATGTTAAACAAGGATAAGATGATACATGGGGGCACATCCAAGTAATGTTTTCGAATACAGACTTAATATAACATTCAGTATAATAAAAATCTTTATAAGCTTCGTATGAAATATATCTTAATTGGCACGTAATACGTCATATCGTTTGTGTCCAAAATAACTATGACATTCTTTACTTCTAATCTTTTAGTTCTGACACTCTCCAATTGTAATTATTGCAAACCTTTGCTGTACTCCTCACACAGCAATGTATTTTCTTAGGATATTCTAATTTGATCAGATTGATTCCATTTTGATCCAAAACATTAAATCGTCCATATGATTAGCTCAGGACATTTGTAATTATCATTGTATTAATATAAAACATCCCTAGGATATTCTATTTTGATCCGAAAAATTTTGATCACTATAAAAATTTTGATAAATGACATTTTTCAACTTTCGACACATATATGTCACATAATACATTTACATATTTTACGTATATTATAGAGACATGTCTTTGCAATTTAATTGTTAATTTTTTAAATATATACATAAATATAGTTATTATTTCTTTGCTTTATATGAAGAGTCAGATAACTTTAAACAGGGAGAGAGGTATGAGGTGGACAAATTTAAGGAATACAATTTTCCACGCAAAATTACTTTCACCCCACCTCACCCCTGCTTCAGGGGCGCACGACTTCTACGCGAAGCGACTCCCACCCCATCTCCCCCCCTGCTACGAGGCAATGTTTATGTTGTTTATGTTTTTAAAACGTAAACATAGAAATCTCATTGGTCTTAGTACTGTTCAGTCTTCGAAGATAGCCACATTTATATAATCTTACGTTATGTGTACTAATATTCATCCTTGTCTTCATTTGAAATTGGTGAATTTTTCTATTTTTTCTTCATTTCACAATATCATTTCTGTGAATGAAGTTGCATAAGTTTTTCTCGAGGAGATAAAAATAATTCTATCATCAACATCAATGCCACCTACTCGTTGTGGATTGTCAATAAAAGTCGAAAAACGTTCTGTGTCGAAATTGAAATGGATATGGCGTTTTTCGTCTCAACATATAAAAAAAAAATAAAGAAATCAAGTGTTGTTGCAAAATGATTAATCCGAAGCGACTTCGCGTGGGAGTCGTGCATTCCTAAGCAAGGGGGGAGGTGGGATGAGAGTCGCTTCGCATGGAAGTCGTGCGTCCCTGAAACTGGGGGGAGGTGGGATGGGAGTCGTTTTGCATGGAAAGCCATTTCGTAAGCAAGAAAGGATATAGAATAGTTTTTAATATTATATATAGCAGAAATAAAACGTTATTTATTAATCTTTTTTTATTAATAACTTTTTAACGAATAACGAGCGACAGCTAACCTATTGGAGGTCACTCAGGGTCATGATCTTGACAACATATGTCAAGGTCAAAGTCATTAGAGCTGGGTCCCTTAATCGGTATTTTTATCAAGAGTAGTTATATAAGATTAAAAAGTTATTAACAAATTCGAAATTCTAGATAACGAGTCATCCTACAACAGAAGATTTAATTTCCGAAATGGTGAACATAAAAAACAACAGCAGGACCTTAACAAACAAAAAGACTCAGAATCGCTCTCAGATGCATACCTTTTCATATTACAATTACTATCCCTTTCCTAAGATCTTTCCCTCATCCCTCGTCTATACTGTTACCGATTACCCCATCCTTTTTTTCCTTTCTTACGACCCCCAAATACTTCGAGATCATGCTAGCTTACCATTTCAAATTCATCGACTTTGATAACAACATCTCAACGCACAGCACACTGCAAAACGATTCAATTTTTTAAAAATCTTTGTACAATATTTCAATTAACATGTGAGGAATAGGAACACTTCTGTTGAGGTAATTACATCCATCGATATTAAATACAACATACGTATTACACAACCCAGTCAGAAATGTAGAGTTGAATCA
>NW_017257469.1:285652-298498 GCF_001594055.1 Mycetomoellerius zeteki | reverse complement strand
GGCTGTGTTCCAAATTTACTGCCAGCACTGATAATGCTACAGTTTATGTCACGTGCACTATAGATTTTCAGTACTGGCAGTTAATTTTGGAACACAGCCGTAGATAGCTGCGGATTTTCATGCTATATCCATATCTTTCAAACGCATGCCGAAATATGGCTTTGAAATAATTTACATTGGGAAAATTCGATCTCTATATGTATGTACACCGGCGGTTGTATACATAAATTTTGGTAATTATTTAAAATACGGGTCCCCCTTAATAAAAATGTACTCATTCGACGCGTTTTATTCAGTTCTGATGAACCACTCGGTCGTGGCGGACGCGTCTCGACTCGGGTGTTAGCTATTGTATATTTTTGAAAGTGTTGCCGACTTTGACCGAGCATTGAAACATACATATGTATGCGGTCTTGGATGACCTGTTCGGTCATCCTGACGCGCGTCCTTGCGGCGTGACGACGCCGTAGACGCAGGCGCCCGGTGTTCGAACTGACTTAGCCATTTTCGCGGATGTTGCATCATTTTTTTTTAACACGGAAAACAATCATAAACATACGGTTATTACTATTGTAACGAGATCTGGCCATATCGACCTCCTTTTACATTGTTTGGAGGCGGGAGCCATTAATTAAAGAAGAAGAAGAAGAAGACGCGTTTTATTGCGGTGGTCACGTATCGAATATCAATTAATTTCTAAAAATAAATATTCTCTACTTTAATTACACAAATTCTTGGCTTTACAAACACATTCACTGCTTTAAAAATACAAATTCACTGCTTTAAAAATTACAGAAGCACTGCTTTAAAAACACAAATTCACTGCTATAAGACAAAAATACGCTGCTTTAAAAACACAAATTTGTGCTAATGGTGCTAATGCAAAGAATTTGTGTTTAAAGCAGTGAATTTTTGTTTTTAAAGTAATGCTTTTGTGTTTTTAAAGCAATGCTTTTGTGTTTTAAAGTAGTGAATTTGTGTTTTTAAAACAGTAAATTTTTAAAGCAGTGAATTTGTGTTTGTAAAATAAAAGGTTTGTTCGCGTCGCAAGCTCCAACGTGCTCCAACATACTCCTATTATAGTTCCTACTCACTCTATCAAGCGCGTTGGAATGAATAAGAGCCATAGTAGAAGCATATCGGAACACGTTGGAGCATGCGACGCGAACAAACGTAAAGAGAGATGAGTAGAGATGTATCGAGTAGAGATGACAGATTAACCTCTAAAATATCGACCGCCGCATTTTTTTTGTCAGATTTTTTCATTTTGAGTGAAAACGCATCGAATGAGTACATTTTTCTTAAGATTCTAAAGGGGGACCTGTATTCTAAATAATTACCTAAATTTTAAATATACGTTTAGTGCATCCAGCATCAGGGGTCCTAATCTTGAATAAATATCGCATACGAAAATAGCAATCCCGTATACAATCGAGAAACTGTCATTTTCGTATGCGAAAATTATTCATATATGTTCAAAAATAGAGCCCCAGGATGAAAAATATACATAAGTATTCAGCTTAAGGTTGCATTCGGTAACCAATAGTGTTCCAAATGTATTGAGAGCCACTGTACATACATCACATGATACGAAAGTGAAGTGACTATACTTCGGACGTCTTCCTTACGTCAATTGGTGTAACGGTGTAAAAAATCGAGTGTATGTACACATACACACACACAGTCAGATTAAAGCTTACTTGGCAAGTTCGCAGATTGCCAATCTTCGCGCGACTTCATTTCAATATCGCTCTCCTTGCATACTCCAACATATTTCTATTCACGTTGTAATTGTGAACTTTTCCTTCCTTTCTCACCAATTCTTAATTTGACTGTATTCTTTATATTATTACTTGTTATCTACTGTTCGCTCGCATTTACAACATGAATACCAGATTCACGGGAATAGAACTGGGGCCTCCTATCGAGGTTTTTGCACTGCAAAAAACATTCGTCGACGATACTTACGAAAAGAAAGTTAATCTCACTATAGGAGGTATGTAACTATTTTATTTCTTACAACTACTACATTCAAGACCGCTTTATTTTTCCATTGTTGTCTGAAAGGCAGGACTGATTTTATTTTATTTTATTTTATTTTATTTTATGCATACAGTCTTATAGTGATGCTTGTTTTTAGTAAGCTTAATTTTCAAAAAGTTAGCACATTTTCACTATTAAATATGCATATTTTAATAATAAATATGAAGCTGTACGAGATGTATAAGAGTTACTTTTTATTTTCTTATACTCTTTATATCCTTGGGTGACTTCCAGAGTGATTACATAATATTTCTCGTTCATCCATGAACACACACACACACACACCACGCGCGCGTGCATATATATGCTGCATAACTCGATTATTTTAAGGAAATATATAAAAATAAATAAGAGTCAATGTAGTGCAAATATTATTAAATGCCAGATCTTAAATCTAACAAATTAATTTTTTTATATATTTGTAATATAAGTATTAATATTAAACGTATATATATATATAAAAATTATTTCTTAATTTGCATAAGAACATTTCTTGAAATTATTTACATGTTCGAATTCATATTTTTTTTTGTAATTTAATATATTTAATTAATTTTATATTATATCTATTTATAATAAATTAATAAGAAATATAGAAATCTTTTTCAGCTTACCGCACTAACGAAGGTAAACCATGGGTTCTACCTGTTGTAAAAAAGGTAGAAAAATCACTTGCAGCAGATGATTTACAAAATCATGAATATTTACCAGTTCTTGGCTTAGAAGCATTTAGCGAAGCTGCTACAAGTATGTTATTAGGTACAAATTCTCCTGTTATTGCCCAAGGGCGTGCTTTTGGTATTCAATCGCTTTCTGGTACTGGAGCACTGCGTGTTGCCGCTGAATTTTTGAGTCGTATTCTACATTACGATACCTTTTATTACAGTAAACCTTCCTGGGGTAAGTAAATTTTTAAAAACAATATCTCTCTTTTCTCTCTTTCTCTTATTTCATCTACTAGTGAAAATTTTCATATATTTATAAGATTATATATACTGGCAGAAAATCACAGACTGGTATTTATTAATGGAGGATTTAAAAATGCTCGTGAATATACATATTGGAATGAAAAGACTCGTAACATCGATTTAGAAGGAATGCTCCGGGATTTACGAGATGCTCCAGAAAATGCTGTAATCATTTTGCACTCATGTGCACATAATCCAACTGGATGTGATCCAACTCCAGAGCAATGGGCTAAAATAGCTAATATAATACAGGAAAAACACCTTTTTCCATTATTTGACAGTGCATATCAGGTCAATATCTAAATTAATATCTAAACGAATGAATGATAAGGATAAAAAAAAATGACATGATCTTTTTTTATAGTCACTCTGATAAATCTGATTACACATTGATTCTCAACAGGGTTTTGCAAGTGGAGATTTAGATAAAGATGCGTACGCTGTACGATTGTTTGCCGAACATGGAATCGAATTCATTTGTACACAAAGTTTTGCGAAAAATTTTGGATTATACAACGAAAGAGTTGGTAACATAGTTTTTGTGTTGGCCGATACAAAGGAGATGATTCAAGCTAGATCACAATTAACATTAATTATCCGAGGAATGTATAGCAATCCTCCTAATCATGGTGCTCGAATTGTTGCAACTGTGCTGAGAAATCCGGAGCTCTTTGAGGAATGGTATTATGATTTGTAAAAATCTATAAAAAAATAATCAATTCTTTATTATTTACTTTAATAATGCGTTTCAATATTTTAGGAAGGATCATATTAAAACAATGTCCAGTAGAATTAAACAAATGAGGGTAGGTTTACATCATAGATTGCTCGAACTAGGTACTCCAGGTACTTGGGATCATATTATTCAGCAAATTGGAATGTTCTCATATACAGGACTCATCGGTTAGTTGTAAAAATTATATTTTCGATTTTACAATGCAGTTTGATAAAACTAGTTATGAAAAAATGTTTTCTTTCGATTTTGTTTTAGAGAAGCAAGTCCAGCATCTGAGAGATCATTATCACATTTATATGTTACGTAGTGGACGTATAAATATGTGTGGGCTCAATGAAAATAATTTGGATTATGTGGCAAATGCAATTAATGAAACGATAAAGCTGTTGCCAGAAGTACAAAACGACTGTATGTGTTAAAATAGAACATTACAAATACAAATTAATAATCAAGCCTCAACATTAAAAATATGGCAATATTTTATATGTATATTATATATATTTTGTATGACAAAATTCAATTTCCAGTTAGTAATCAAAGAAATGATTATTTTCTACTAATACTGAAATTTGTTATACGAAGTCATGCATTTTGTCTTTATCTTACTTTGAAATTAAATTATTTTATATATATAGTTATCATTCCTGTGATAAATTGTCTTTCGTCTTCATTTTTTCTTTATTGTAAAATTTTACAGGATAAAGTACAAAATGGTACAAAATATTACAATGATGCCAAATTTTATATGTATTAATTGTCATATTGTTAAATGAAGAATTTTTTAGATATATATAGTTTATATTGTTAAAAGTAAAGATATATATATATATCTAATAGTTTAGGAAAATTATTATGAAAATTGTTGAATGCTCTAAAGCAATTAAAAAACGATTTTCAACCTTTTTTAATTCGCAGCATTAAATATTGAGCCAAATTTGTCGAGATACATACACCTTTAGATCCTGCGCACAATGGAAGGAATATTAGGAATAGAAATAAATATTAAGATTTCAACCTATGAGAAACCACTAGAATACGTGGTTTCTGAAATCGTAGATTGAAAACGTAGGTTGAAATCTTAATATTTATTTCTCTATTCTAATACTTATTCCTATTCCTAAAATTTTTTTCTATTGTGCACAAGGCTTTAGGTGTATACAATTCAACATTTAGCATAGCTTCTTTATTAAATATCGCCAGCACAACATTCAATAAAAAGTAAAGTTCTAAATTTATTTTTTTATTATTGTTTAAAAAGTGATTTTATTACAATGACAATATCACTTTGATTAAAATGAAAAAAAAAAGATATAATTTAAGATAATTTTTATTATTTTTAAAATATTTTTTACTTCGCGCCTCATTAGCTTATTTACTAATTTATAAATTTTTTTCGTCTCTTTTTACCTTTTCTAAAATTTTCTTGATACACTTTGAGATCCTTGCATCACACCGGTTGAAAAATCCTGCTCTAAAATAATAACTGGAAAAGTAAATTCAACTCGTTTGATATTGAAGATTTTAACAAAAATTTTATAATTTAATCTACTATATAATTTCATAGTGATTTCATTTAAACTATGGGATAAAGATATATAGATAGCTTGTGTAGAAAAATATATATCTATTATCGAGAAAAACTATAAAAAGAATATTTTTTGTGTTAAAATGATAATAGTTTTGATCTAATTTAATAATTGTATTATATGCGTGTGAAAAGAATTTATTAGATTTGATTATATATTAGACTTGAAGACATTTCCTTCATAACAGTAATGTCAACTACACAAAATAGATATTTAAAAGAAACAAGAAGGAAAGTTAAATTATAGATATCGCAATTTGTTGATATTATAGAACATAATAAGATTAACTACATTTAGCGATATCTATTGATTCTCCAACACACAATGGGCTTCCTTGTAGAGAAGAGTGTGTACACGCAAATACACATTAGAATTATATGTATTATACGTATCTTATTAAATTTTTATTAAAACAAATATATTGATAAATGTAAATTGAATAGTAAGAGCAACATATAAAAAATATTGCACACATATATCAAACATATGTAAGATAGTTAATGTGAATATATTTTTATGGTAACTATTTCGTTCAGAAATTAAGACTAATTCAATAAGCATGGAAAATAGATATATATAAGTAAAAAAAAAAATCAAATATACTGCCAACT
The DNA here is from genome assembly GCF_001594055.1 of Mycetomoellerius zeteki. Taxonomy (NCBI): domain Eukaryota; kingdom Metazoa; phylum Arthropoda; class Insecta; order Hymenoptera; family Formicidae; genus Mycetomoellerius; species Mycetomoellerius zeteki. Next base: position 292,554 of record NW_017257469.1, on the reverse strand, counting down.
ATACCAATCTGCAGTAAAATTGTAAAATTTATGTAAAACTATAAATGTTGATATTTTGTAAAAGAATAAAAAATCTGTATAAAATTATATATATAGTATACTATGTAAATATATATATATGTAGAGAGTGTGAGAGAAAGATTAACTTATAATTGTTATCAATAAAATCTATATGGTATACCATCATATAAAATATAGATAATGATATAACTATATATATTTTACTTTTACAATAAAATTCTATTATATATATGGAATATATTTCGATAAATTTTTGTTTTTATTTATCGAAATAATACAATTTTACTGATATAAAAATTTCATTGTACAATGACACGATTGTTGCAGATTTGTAACAATTAAAGATTAATGTATATAGTTATATCTTAGAAAAGTTGTGTATATGTATTTAGATCGCACAAATGTATTTCTCAAATCTAAAAATAAATAAATTTTCTTGTTGGAGAATATTTAATGCTTTATTTATCTAATACTAAATGTTAAACTAATACCTTATAACAAATATATTAATGTAATGGAATAGATTATTCGATTATACAAAATAATATAATATTTCATACTATTCGTAAGGATTTCTTACTTAATCAGTCCACTTGGACACTTTTTTTACTAATTCCATTGTTTCGTCTGGTTTAACCATAATATTGTAATCATTCCTCTTTTGATTAGTATTCATATAAAATATATATCCAGAACAACTTAACATTGCTATGATACCGAGAATCATGATGGTTTTGTTCTACAAATGACATTTCATTAATGACAATATTGGACTCAATCTCAACATGTTTTATCAGTTTTATAATCTTACCGGCTTAACATATAACTCAAAATTTACGGCACGGAATAATGTAGTACTCCGCAATGATCGTAAGCCATCACCTGGCGTTGTTTCACGAGTATTTTTATTCATCGTGTTATCTTTCTGCTAAAATATATTTTAGGTGTTTATCACATACATTTATGTATAAATAACTTAACCTATTCAAGGAGATTAAGTCAATAGGTGTATCTTCTTTCTTATTCTATGTACCTATTTAATAATATTTCAACTTGACAAAAATGTGAGGTAAATAAGGTATCGATCAACTTGTGAACTCACGGAAAAAATACATAATTGACGTTTATGTATATATCAATTATTTGGCAGCAAGGCAGTATTAAATAAATCGAAATAAATCGCAAAAGGTCTGTTTTTTTTATTACTGCACTCTGAAAAGGTGCAATAAGTTGAAGTGAAACAAATATATGTTTATTTCACTTCAACTTATTGCAATGTATGCACTAGTTCAGAAAGTGCAGTAATAAAAAACAGATCTAAAATCTTATTGGTTACAAAATAATTACTGAATAACGGCGCGGCCATATTGCGGCGTATGTATGCACATGTACGCGACCAATACTCGACACGTAGAATTCCAACCAAACATTAGGTACTTCATGATATGAGAAAGCTTGACAATATACACGTTATTTGCGCGTCCAAATTGAAAAGTTTTCTCACGATTTTAATAATGTTTACGAGCGATGTTGTTACCTTTTAAGAAATATCACATGATATATATGCTTGCTTTGAAAGGGGAATAAAATTAACGGTGCCAAAAGAAGACAGGTAAGAAGATAGAATTCTAAATTCTTTTTAAATATCGTCAAACGATATACGTAACATGTAGAGTTCATAAAAATAATTTGTCAAAATGTATACAATTAAAAGTCTGTTCATTTCAATTGCATTTTCCTTTGTTTTTACAATGCAATCTATTTTTACATTTTACGTGTACAAAGGTGAGAGAAAGTATAATGTACATTTAACATGTGCTTTTTGTGCCGTTTTTTGGAGTATAATTACTGTTGCTGTTTCTTTTCTGTACTGTTATGCTATAATTTTGATGTTATTCCAAATTTGCAGGTTATTCATTATTTGACTGACGAAAAATGCCAGGTTGCGCAGCTATTGGTTGTAACAATCGTAGTGAAAAAGGATATATTATGAAATGTTTTCCTCGAGATTTAAATTTAAGACAAATTTGGCAGGATCGCGTCGCTAGAGCCGATTGGGAACCGTCTAACAATTCCTTTCTCTGTCATGTACATTTTGAACCTAAAGAATGGGTTATAACCCAAAATGGCAAACTCAGATTAAAGAAGAATGCTGTTCCATCTATTTTTACCGTAACATCAACCAGGAAATCTGCCAAGAAGCGCATCAAGTTAGCTAATATGAAGAATGAAGACTATTATATGGTGGAATCTTTAGAAAATGATACTGACAATTCGTCTATTAGTCATTTGGAAGAAAAAGATTCTGATATGCAGGATATTGATAAATCGTCTATACAATCGCTTGTACATCAGCAAGTAAATTATTTTCCAAAAAAGATAGAAAATCAACAAGCATCTCATGGACATTATATAGATATTACGAATGATCTTCAACAAAAAAATATAATTTCAGATAATAGTATGGAGGTAGAGAGTGATACTAAAGAACATGACACTGAAGAACAAGCAAGTATGGAGAATAAAATATCTGTTAGTAATTTTATAATAAAGACAAATTCAACTGATAATCAGAGTGAGGATGTAAAAACAGAAATAAAACAAGATAATAACATCTTCGATGATAATTATGATGAGATAGAGGAGAAATTAAAGCAAATTTGCGATGGTCGTGAAGAAAAGAATATATCTAATATAGAAGAACTAAATTCAATTTCTAAAAATTGGAAAGGAAGTTTAGAAAAGTCGATAATGCAGCCATTGTTTCATAAAGGTATAAGTTATAAATATTCATCGAGGAATGAAATTGGAGATATGCTTACCGACAATAGAGACAACATTGAGATCATCTTTGGTAGTGAAAGTAGTGAAGAATTTGTTCGAATTCCTAGGTATACATTTTCTAGCAATGGGACTAATGAGAATGACAAACGAGATCATCATACCACAAATATCAATAGTATTACTAATGATAAAGAGCTCACTGAAACTGAATGTACAGAAGACACTTTCAGCAGAGAAAATTTATATGTTCCATCAAATGCAAGGACTGCTGTAAGGTATAAAGAAGCAATTCGAGAGGAAGTTATGAAATCTTTAAAAGCATCAGTTCAAGATACATCTTTAGAGGATACAAATTCTATGATTAACAGTGATACTTCAGATGCAGAAATAGAAAACGAATCAACAAAGGAACTGAATATATCCGAAATTATGGGATATAATAAAGACGGTGCTATATCAGATACAACAAGATTCACAGTCAAAGTTACAGGCGATCGCGAGGATGTAGTTGATATTATGCAAGATTTATTTAAAAATACACAAGATTTTATTATTCAAGAGCACAATAATACTTGTTTACAGCAAGAAAATAATACGGCTGTTACTTCTATCATTACGATAGATGATTATCCATTAGAAACAAGTTCTATAGATAAATGCAATGGTATTGCTTCGCCATGTATTACAAGTATTGCATTAAGAAATAACGATCAAATGTCATTTGCTTCAAATTTACAAAATGATGAATGTCTAACTACAAGATTACCGTCATTGAATATGAATGAAGAGAAGGATTCAGAAGTGAATAACGCCATTATTAATAGTATTATTGAACAACCAACGATAGATAATGCTAGTAAATGTGAATATAAGAAATTACAACAAAAAGTGAAACTGCAAGAGACTGTCATTGGGCAATTAACTCATCAACTTATTTTGCTCAAGGATTTGGAGAAAAAATTGCAAAATAAAAATTTGATACTCAAAGCAAGGACAAAGAAACTGGAAAAACAGATGGATGAATTGAATAAAAGTACAGATGGCGTATCATCTCTAACAATTAAAAAAATGGATATGAGACAAAAACTGATTTATGATTTATCGCACAGAATGAGTAATTTCGAAGAGATGAATAAAAAGTTAATGAAAACTATAACTATCGAATGTCAACAAAAGAGACGGCTAGAAAATCAAATCAAGCAAAGAGATAAACAAATAAAAGAACTCAATTGGAAATTGGACAAGGCTTCGAAATACCTCGAGCGAGCAGAGAAAAATACAAATACATATAGAAAAAAGATGTTAAATATGCAAACTTTTATGAGAAGAAGAAAACTCTTGGATGGAAGTACAAGTGAATTTTATGACATAATGGTAGACAGTACGAAGGAAAACTATTCCGAAAAAATTCTAACAATGGCAACGGAAATTAAAGAAATTTGTGGTACTAATGGATACAAAAAGTTGTTAAACTGTGGGTTTCCCCTTCCAGCACTATCGATTTTGCAAACTCTCCCGAATAACAGTATGTCAGATACCAGTAAAAGTAACAACAAAATTCAAGAAATGATCTATTTAAATACAGACGAAGAGAATGATACTCAGTATATGAAAAATGATATAGAAGTCGATACAAAAAATCATGCGGAGTGTACAACGGTTTGTGTAGGAAGCATGGACGGTATGGAAACTGTAACAGGCACTGTTCAAGATATTTTCGACGAAAGCAACGACGATGTAGATGATTTGAGTACAAATGAATTGAGCGATCATTTTATTTTACAATTAAATGCAGTTATTTAATTATTAATTACATATGTAAAATTATATGTAATGCCTTTTGTCTTTAAAATACATGTAACAATAATCACATTAATAATAAAAACAAAGTATAAGAAATTTCTGATTTAGATATACCATTATACAGTAATAACATCTAGTATAAAGTGCTATAAAAAATACTAATTACATTGTATAATATCTCACGCATTGCAGCTCCTTGTCTCAGATGACTTAAATTTGTGTATACAATATATAAGTACTTGTAGACATATTTTTAAAAGTAATCAATTATATATTTGACATATACACGAAACCTAATTTTATTTTAAATGATAAATTGCTATATTAAACTATCATTTGCAAAAAACCGTGTACATTTCTATATTTATTCCATTTTTTATTCCAGTTATATAAGCAAAAGATACAGAACGCACCTATCGTAACTATCGCAGAGTATTTAAGTTTGACAGGTAAACGTAAATACATTTTACGTATCATTTTAATTAAAAATTGAATATTGAAACCGGCTCTTACTTTATGCTCGTATTAAGCTTGCTTTTGCGATATAAAATGAAACGGATCGAGCTATCGAACGACGCGACTGGCTAGTAAAGTAAAAGCCGACTGTGAACTATGAGTGATGGTGCGGTGCATCAATGTTTCCATGACGACGTTCTTTTCAGCTACCAACTTTATGAATAGAAGTTATCGCTTATATACTCCTGTAGCTCGCGATAAATAATATTCAACGTGTAATGATACAATAGCGCTTTTTAGTTACGTTTTACGCAAATCCTCTTTAATTAAATGGCGACAGCGTTCCAGTTTTGATTACGACTCATCCAGAGAAGGTGCGATAAATTTTTATTTTATGTTTTTACATACATTACGATTTTTTTTTTTTAAATAATTCTGCATATATATATATGTAAATGTGGAGCAATAAATACATAATATTTGCTTACATATTTTTATTCACTAAATATTTTTTAATTAAACAATAGATACGTAAAGAACCAGCGAAAATTGGTATAGCTGCTTGCAAAATTCAACCAATCTCAGCTCAAGTTGATGTACGACGAGAAACCATCGAAATTTTAAATAGAATTTTACCGCCGAAAGAATGGGAGGAGGATGGTCAGATATGGACTCAGCGTGTAAAATTAAATACATTCTTAAAGCTACTTTTTTAATCGTGCAATAGTCGACAAATATATGATATATATTATTTAGGTATCGAGTACTCCTGCAACAAGATTAGATGTGATAAATTTACAAGAGCAACTCGATATGCGATTGCAACAAAGGCAGGCCAGAGAAACTGGTATTTGTCCTGTTCGTAGGCAACTCTATTCACAATGTTTCGGTATATACGTACATATATACGTGCTCATGTATAAGCTTTATATCTAAATTGAAACGTATGTTTGAGTAAATATAGTATCGTATATTATTACATGTTTCTCAGATGAATTAATACGACAAGTAACTGTAAACTGCGCCGAACGCGGATTACTTTTATTGCGAGTACGGGATGAAATCAAAATGACATTAGCTGCGTACCAGACATTGTATCAAAGTAGTATCGCTTTCGGGATGCGTAAAGCACTGCAAGTACCTATCTTTCTAATATCATACACATTTTTTCGAGTTTATATACATATAAGACACGCGCAGAATACCTTTTACTATCTATAAAATTTACTACCATACAATCGTCGATAAAAGATGTCATTTTTACAGGCCGAACAAGGCAAAGAAAATTTGATTAATACAGCCGAGGAATTGAAACTACAAAAAATTGAGTTGGAGAGAATAGTTGCGGAATTACGACTCAAGTATGATCAATCTGAGAAAAGATCGGCCGAATTAAGGGAAGCGGAGGAAAAAAAACATATGGAAGAAGTGCAATTCCTTAAAAAAACAAATATGCAATTAAAGGTAAAAATATTTATTTGATTTTGAGATAGTACGAGAGCATTTATGTTATAGATGTTTATATATATATATATATATAGGATGTCATTAACCTGATTAAATCATCCATGAGCAGGTAGAGTGAATCGAACTGAGTCGAAAAGTCCTATATCATTTTGCAATTGACGCAATATTTAACGAGACATTAACGTTTAAAAATGAATATGTGCGACCGCCTTACTACCGCTGAAAGAACGGCCCACCGTCCCCCACCGCAGTGATGGGCAGTGTGGGACAGTGATGGGCAGTGTGGGAATAAAGTGACGCGTGCGCACTGAACAAACGCTATGGCTGCTCAGTAATGTATGTATCTGGCAAGAAGACTAGAACTAAGGAGG
>NW_017257469.1:284250-285448 GCF_001594055.1 Mycetomoellerius zeteki | reverse complement strand
CCCCCACCACACGAGTTGATCCTCCTTAGTTCTAGTCTTCTTGGTATCTGGATAAAATCTGAAGTATCGTTAGGCCCCTAGCAAGGAAGGAAATATGAAGGGAGTTACAAAGAGAAGAAAGTTCCTTTAAACAAATAGAATAAATAGTTAATACAAATAATAATAAAGAAATGTATTTGTTTGTTATTTTTTACGTCTGCAGCTGATTTATTACGTGAATACCAACATTCGTTGCGAGAGTAAGGAAAACTGCAGAAAACCTTACTAGTATTCCAACAAAAACATTGTACATAAAATATATAAAACATGTGAACTTTACCTCTCGCAAAAAATGCACGAAAATTCGTAAAGACTTAGAGCCCTTTACGGGGCACGGTCGGCACGGGCACCTAACGGCTAACTGTCACAGATACGGCTGTGAAAGCAGCCGACACAGTGTGGGAATTATTCTCGCATGGGAATGTTCATGCGCATGCGTAAGCGACGTCACAGTCACGTGTCGGTTGCAGACGTAAAAAATAACAAACAAATACATTTCTTTATTATTATTTGTATTAACTATTTATTCTATTTGTTTAAAGGAACTTTCGGTAATTATTCAGAATACCTCCCTCACCTCCGATTTCGATGAAATTAGGCTTATTCGACGCGTTTTTGCACAAAACGAAAGAATCTGGCAGAAAAAAGTGTCGCTCTGCCTCGCGAACCGAGATATTTAGCGTTAAAGTTGACGACTCTGCAGGTTAGGAAATCTGTCATACCGACTATGTGTAGTGCTACCAGTATGCTTTCTTCATGCTCTCTGACTTCATGCGCATGCGTCTCGTTACTTGTCGGTCCAACAGGCACCAAATTTAAAATGTGTGCTATAAAACAAATAAATCCTAACCCATGTGGACAGTGGGGTGTATAGACAGTAATGCTTGGGTTCGGGCGGCTACGCCGCCCGAACGGAAAATAAAAAAAAAACCTACCCGCTTGGGACCTAACCGTCTAGAAGTTACAGCTGAGACAGTGTCTGCTTGGAATATTTCTAACCCATGAAGACAGTGGGGTATGAGAACGGTTTTTTTACTGTCTAGTTAAAAAGACTGTTCTCATACCCCACTGTCTTCATGGGTTAGAAATATTCCAAGCGGACACTGTCTCAGCTGTAACTTCTAGACGGTTAGGTCCCAAGCGGGTAGGTTTTTTTTTT